>NC_059352.1:18688203-18775703 GCF_019703515.2 Myxocyprinus asiaticus
TAGCAGGGTGAGGTCTGTCAGTTCAGGACTTTCGAGGTACAGTTAAAGGAATGGTTTGCAAATGAAAATTCCACCATGATTCACTCATTATCGTGTTCTTACAAACCTGTATCCTTTCCTCCTTTCTGCCTCATAACATATTTTGGGTTCCATGGAAGACAGTACATCATACGGGTTTGGAACGACATGATGGCGAGTAAAAAATGACAGAATTTTCATTTTTGGGTAAACTACTCCTTTAATGTCTCAGAGAATCTCAATTACTGATCAAAACAGCTATGCTATTACAGACTGGAATTATTCATCATTTCCTCAATCTCACTCCACATTTATATTCATCCAGATCCACTTCTGTAAAAATACCAGGTCTTGTTAATATGCGTCATTAATATGAATAGAGTGGAGCTGTGAAAAGAGTGGATATGGGGAGGAATCACTGCCCGTGCTTGAGCTCTTAATGACAAAGCCACTGCGTGTTTTGAATGGCATCCTGAAAGGATACTTGTGGTCAAAAGTGTACCAGAGTCTGAAAAGCCAGGCGCTCTCCTGCTTGGTCTTGCTTTGCCCCTCTGATTGGCTCCCATCCTGAAGAAAGAAATATGACAACAAGTGAATCTAAAGCCCTGGATATAGGTTTTGGTCATTTATACAATTCTGGATGGATAGACGGACGGGATGGATGGAATTACTCAACCTGTGACCTATAATAAAAACAATTTCTGTATCCATCCACTGAATTTCATATTGTGAAACTTCAAAAAGTCGCACTCTGTTCTCCAGATGCTCAGTACGTTTATTCAAACTCATGTAAACTCATGAGTGCAGCTTCTAACATTGCATTTAAAGAGATTAAAGATTAATGCTATCAGATGCAAGCTCACAGTAACACTATACTTCAACCAATCTAAGCTTGCTACATTACTGTTAATACTGCAGTGAGGATCACTGTTACTAGAAGGTGTGTGACTCTGTGTGTGTGTGTATGATAGAGACAGAGCAAAAAAAGAAGAAGAAAAAACACTTAATTAAAAAAAGCTAAACAATGGATTTGTAAGATCAGATATTTTGCGGTGTATGCTATGTACATCATATACATCTAAACTTGTGTGATCAGATTTTTGTCATTGTGCTATTGTGGAACTAATTTAAACCAGGAGGATGAGAGACATGTCATTAGTTTCCAAGGCATCCACTCCCAATTAGCTTTGCTATTCTAATTCGAGTAACAATTTGTGATATATAAAGCAACTCCTCTCTCTGCATCGCTGCATGTATACACACACTCCTTCAGAGAGACGCACACGGGTTTCAAATACAGCACTGGCAGAAGTCCTGACACACTGTACTATCTAACAGATAAGAAATGTCAGAGCTGTTTGTGTAAAGACAAGCAACTGCTTTTAAAGGTCTTCTACAGTCCTTTATCTTTAGAAGCATTGCTGGCAGGCTGGTTTCTTCAATAAGCCACATGGTTTGAGGTAACACTAATGTCCATGGCACAATGGTGAATACTTAAGGCTAGAGGTTTGTTCAAACCATGCCTTTGCAAGCCCCACAAATGTCATGTTTGAGCATTGAGAGTTTGAGCACAGTTTTGCTTTCTATACCTGGGTATTGATCCACTGATTTTTGTTTGATGTAATGTCTGTTCTACCATCAACACTTCTAAAATGGTGAAAGCAAAAGCTTCAGTGGCAAGAGAAAATCACATTTAGACTTACTCCCTGAAGAACCTGGAAGCTGTCCCCACAAGACTGAAGATCCTGATCAGGGTCCACTCCAACTCTAAAAGACATAAAAACTTCATGTCATGCTCTGGCTGTTTGTTTGTGTGCATCCATGACATGAGCAATTGACCCCAAATAAGAACGTGGCCTTTTACCAAAGCCCAAAATCAGCAGCAGCATGATGAAAATATAAAAGCGCAACATGCACTCATTATCTTATTTCACAGATCATGCTGATTGCAATGTTCAATGTTTTCTGCACCGCTATGCTATACAGAATCTACAGTTCCACGTCATAAGGAAACACATTTTAAGATGTGTTTTTGTTGTGAGTTTGCAGTCACAAATGAATGTGATGAGATACAAACAATAGTGCCATTTTTGTATGGTGTAATCCATTTTGTTAGCAAATAACTCTTCTGAGCCGGTTCTTTTAATGACTCGGTCAAAACCACTCACAAATGCATGCATTATCAGTTTGAATCAGTCTAACAAGTAAGTCGCTGAATCTTTTAAAAGCGGTAACAGACACACTGATAAAGTTCTGTGAAGTTTTTGTGCATGTACATGTAATTGCTTTTTAAAGTTTAAAAATTTTGTTTTAGAGCAGCAGTTGATTGACAGGTCAGCGGGCAGCACTTTGCTGTTGTTCGAACACATTCAGAAGGATTGCGTTTGCACTATGAGCGCAATGAGGTCACATGCATTTTCCAACTACTTCTAACCACATCCGAATGTGAGAAACACACTGCTGCCTTGTGTTATTATTAGTCACCCATGATCTAGCATTCTAGTTTGAATACCTGAAATATGAGAACCCAGAAGACCTTAAGTGCTCAGAGGGGGTGAGATAACTCTGCTGAGATAAATGATACACTAGGTGAACTTTCACTTTGACCTTTACTGTGGATACATTTACTGATTCTTAATCCAATGGCTTGAATTTCATTTTCAATCTCATTGAAAACACTGGATATGATTAGGTTGAATTTAGGCTACCTTTTAAACCCTGTGGATCAACAGAGACCTCATTGTCAAGTTAGACTTCGTTTGAAGATAAGCAGATGCTTAGGCATTCTGCAACTCTAGTGACACCCATGAGGACAAGTGCCAATTTAAACAGAAGAAGCTGACTTTTTATCTGTCTTGGCACTTAAAACCTTTACTCAATGTATTATCTTTTCACAGTCACAGTCAGCAAGAATATCTCAATAGGTGGACAACATTAAATTTAAATTGCAAAGGGAAAAAAAGGATAACATACTCCTCCTAAACCCATTGACGAATATCTGCGACAGACTTGGTGTTTTAACGAGCTGCTGCTATTTCTACCACATCTGGAGGAGTACTATCTGTGAAACAAAAGACAAGAGATTTCCTCTCCAATGGTTTATAGCAAGGGGGCTTGAGCCATCCAAACAGAAATATGGCTTAGAGCTCTGTGTAGAGATCAGGGGAGATTTGCTTAACTCCACCACTGGGGACTCGCGTGAAAGCTATATAGGGAAAGGGGAAAAAGAGGGAGCTTGAACCCGTGTAGTAGAAGGAAAAGCCTGAAGCCAAAGATTGCTTAAAGGTTGAGAAGGGATAATATTGAAAGAGTTTGAAAGAGCTGGAATGTAAAAGGAAAGCAGAGAGCCAGTGGTCAAGGCTATTATAGCTTTGATTTTTTTTTAAAGGTATAGTTCACCCAAAAATGAAAATTCTCTCATTATTTACTCACCCTCATGCCATACCAGATGTGTATGACTTTCTTTCTTCTGCTGAACAAAGATTTTTAGAAGAATATCTCAGCTCTATGTCCCCACACGCTTCTGAAGATGTGGATTCAACCACCGGAGTCATATGGAATAATTTTATGGTCCCTTTATATGCTTTTTAAACCTTCAAAGTTCTGGCCAGCCTTCACTTGCATTGCTATGGCCTACAGTGCTGAGATATTCTTCAAAAAAAAATCTTTGTTTGTGTTCAGCAGAAGAAAGTCATACTTATCTGGTATGGCATGAGGATGAGTATATAATGAGACAATTTTCTTTTTTGGGTGAACGCTCTCTTTAATTTAGTCTCAACTTTGTCACCATTCCCACATCTTTGCGCCTGCCGTCGCTGTCGACAGTGTTGCCAAATATCGCTCTGTTCTAATAAAAAATTAAAAAAAGATTACATTTTGTCTCTTTGTTGCTGCTTGTTGCTGGCCTTGTGAATGGAGCTGCAGGCTGGAGGGTGGGCTACATTTTAGGGTCACAAGGTCGTTAGAGGGGGTTATGATGACAAAAAGGCAGTGCAAAGATCAAGGAAAGAAAACATACAAAGATAGAGAGGATATAGAGTAGCGAGCCCCGTACCTAACCACAGTTCACACAGTAAGCACACGGTTGCTTGTATGCAGAGCAAAAGTGTGTGGTGGACAGTCAGCATTTCCTTCCTCCAATATAGTCAAAGCAACTCTTGCTATCAGCTGCAGAGGTACTTGAACCAAGCAAACCAAGGGCTGCAGATTCTTTGTTTTGAATGCAGGTATAAGTGGAAGCTGATCAATATCAAATGATTAATGTGCTTTTGCTGCCCTGGTCTTACTCATCAGTAGTGTTCTGTCAGGAGGGTGAGTGTTTGCCAGTGAGTTTTGTGTGAAGATTTCTCACCTCAATGTGAAAATTGGAGCGACAGCAGAGAGGGAAGAGGTCCCCAACTCTATCGTTCCCACATACATACAAATTCCTTCAAAAGGTGACACCCACAAGCATTAGCAAAAGTGCAGACACATCAGGGAGACCAACGACTAAGCAAAGACATCTGAGTGCAAAGGAAGTACTTGCTTGTAAAGAGGTGATGAAGGACTTTATAGATTATGAGTAGAAGCAGACCAGGAGTAGAGATGTTTGTGTGGAAAAAAGTGCTAAAAACGAAAGACCAGGACATTTGTTATGGTTACAGTTACACACACACGCCAACAAAGCACTGTTCCTGAAATTCAAATTGCCACATAAACCCCAAAAGTCACCACCACTTGTGACAAGAATGCAAAACATATCACCTGAGGTAATTCCACAGTTTAAGCAGGCTCTCCTTCTCTGCTGTTGAAGACTCTCCAACCCTGAACACAACACGGCAGCTCTTGAGACCAGCCTTTCATGCACCAAACATCCTGACAGCCTTATTACAAAAAGTAAGAAAGGCTTCAATCTCTGATGTCTCTTGGACCAGACCTTCTAAGATTGGTGTATGTGTCTATTTATTAATATTTGTGTATTTTGGGAAAACAGTTAGCCTATATATGACAAGTTTAAGACTGAAAAAAAAGAGATGAAATGAAGATATTTCAGTTTCAAAATCAAGACATTTATGAAAAAGTGATGGTTTATCTCAATTTAAAATAGTTACATTAATGTTTCAACATTGCAATTCAGTCTGCATTTTAAACCAATTCAATACAGCAGAGAGAACACAAAATGGCTCAAGATTTATGCAAAAACTATGAGCAGTTTCTCAGTTGACAAGACCTAAGTGGCAATAAATTAGCCATTCACTGTATGCAATGGATAAATGGTAAATTATTGCCCCTTGCCCAATAAAGAGAAAATCAAATTATGAAGTTTTAAATACTATACATACTATATACTCTTCCTGCAAAACAGACATCTCTTTTACCATATATAAAATCCACCAAATGTGTTTGGGTCATGGTTTGGTGGTTCACATTCCTGCTCTGAATTGGCTCTCTGTGCACAGAGCTCAATGTTTATAAAGTCAGTGGAACCTCCCGGGACTGCTCTAGAAAGGAGAGAACTGGCCAGCACAGAGGGAAAGTCTAAACCAGGCTTAAGAGAGCAGTCTAATTAATGCAAGAGCAGAGCATTAATGTAAAACAAAAAGTGCAAATAAAGCACTAATATCACTTATGCAAAAGCCACTTGAATACTGTATATTTGTGAGAAAAATGGGGAATTGAAAATGGCCTTGCTTTGGATTCTGATGTCTGTTTTTCCTCAGCACTCTGACATTACACTGATCAGGGGACTAACAGTCCAACATTGATTTCAGTCTCAAAAGGGAGTTATGCAAAAGCCTTTTTAATCTCTGGTGACCTGGTCAGCTTGAATAAACGCAATGGTGTCCCATCTGTTTCTTGGAGCAAAACATGAGCCACTTCTCTCACTTCCTCATATATACAGTTGCACTTTTTTCCCCAATGAGTTATCTGATTGCTTTATTGCGCATTGATTAGTCAGCAGTCGCCCAAAGCACAAGACAACCACAGTCAAGGATTGCCAGTGCGTGTGTGTGTGCGTGCGTGCGTACAAAGTATTGGAGACTAGCCCAGCCTTTACTCAACATGGAAAATTGTAGCCTGAGCCACTCCAGAGGTCAATTGTAGTGCATTTCTAGAAATGGAAACCCACCCCTGAATGAGAGAATTAAATCCATCAAATTTTGTTGAAATGTGAAAAAAAAAAAAAAAAAAAAAAAAAAAAAAAAAAGGTCAATGATGCAATCCCTTAATGCTCAGCCAACACAGCTGGACAAAATATTACAACAGTTAATACACTAATGTACCATGTGACCAGAGGAATACTCTCCAAAGACTAAAGGAATAGTTCACCCAAAAAAGAAAGTTATGTCATCATTTACTAACTCAAACCTGTGTGGTTTACTATCTTTTGTGGAACACAAAAGGAGATGTTAAAAGAAAGTCATACAGGTTTGGAACAACATGAGGGTGAAAAATTATGACAGAATTTGCATTTGTGTGGGAATTATCCCACTAAAGCATGGAGTTAATGAAGGAATGTGCATTTTTATAAATGAAGCCTCTAACAAATGAATAAACAATTAATGTCCAGAACAACAGCCCCACTGTAAGTTACAAAGGAAAATTAAAGGGATAGTTCACCCAAAAAGGAAAACTGTAAAAGGTTTTTAAAAAATCTCAGCTCTGTAGGTCCATACAATGCAAGTGCATGGTGGCCAGAATTTTTAAGGTCCAAAAAGCATATAAAGGCAGCAAAAAAGTAATCCATAAGAAGTAATTTATAAGACTCAAGTGGATAAATTTATATCTTCAGAAGCGCTACAATAGGTGTGGGTGAGAAACAGATCAATATTGAAGTCTTTAAGTATAAATATCCACTTTCACTTCTTTTATGTTTAGTGATTGGCATTCTTGCATATCGCCACCTACTGGGCAGGGAGGAGAATTTATAAATAAAAAGGATTCAATATTGATCTGTTTCTCACAGACACCTATCATATTGCTTCTTAAGATATGGATTTAACCACTGGAGTCATGTGGATAATTTTATGCTGTCTTTATATGCCTTTTGGACCTTCAAAATTCTGGCCACCATTCAATTGCAATTTATGGACCTACAGAGCTGAGGTATTCTTCTAAAAATCTTAGTTTGTGTACAGCACAAGAAAGTCATACACTGAGTAAATGATGAGAGAATTTACATTTTTGAATGAACTCTCCCTTTAAAACATTTTTATTGCAGGAACTCTCACTTCTCTGCTTTGCATGAATGTGCACTTGCATGATTCCATCCTTTACAAACAAACTCACACACCACACCAAAGAGCAATAGTTAAACAGTCCTCTCAATTAAAGAAAAGTAATAATGATAATAAAGTGAAGTAACTCCAAATATACAAGGTTACTCTGCCTTGTCATCCTGGACCAGTGAAGACAGTCAATAAGAAAAGAAAAATCATAAACTAAAATAAAACTTCCACTCCACTTCAATCAAGCCATTTAGACATTTTCAAGTTATCTTAAATGAATAGTTCATCCAAAAATGAAAATTCTATCATCTACTCACTCACCCTCATCTCATTCCAAACCGGTATGACTGACTGTCTTCTGCAGAACACAAATAAGTTATATTCTACAAAAAAATTACATGACAATAAACTCAAACCTCATTGGTTCTTATGTCATGTTGTCATGACGTTTGGTCACAAGACGCGCAACAGCCAATGAGGTTGATATTACTGATATGTCGCAATAGTTGATGTTAATAACTGATTTGTGAGTGAATAACAAATAAAATTTTGATCCGTTCATCATACAACGTGATGGAATGGATTCAAAAGACTACTTTTACGACACTTGAGTTCCTTCAAGCTGTAAATAAGTCATTATCCGCTGCTATCGCATGGAAATCAGTGATCGTAACATTCTATAAAATATCTCCTTTTGTGTTCTACAAATAACGAAAAAAGTCACAAGGTTTTTGGGACGACTTAAGATTGGAGTAAATAATGACAGAATTTAAATTTGTGGGTGAGCTGTTCCTTTAAGAGGCAAGGGAAAAAGTTTACAACATTGAAAACCTTTTTCAAATTGAGAGAAAAAGTAAAATAAAATTTAAAACAATAGCTAAACTTGGTGGGTTTATGGTGAATTCAATGGACAGTAACTAATACAAAAGTTCCAGTCTGATAGACAGGAGATGGGCCAGCATTTCATGGTTTTCTGTATAGTGATAAACCATTCATTGACTACTCTGCTTTGTTTTCAGAGATATTTTTTTGGTCATACAGAAATCCTGATCAAAGTCTACACTGTTAATTTCTCAGATGTTGTCTATACAGCATGCACCATTATTTAAATGTGTTACTATTTCATAAAATTACCAATTTCAGATTTACCTGCCCAAAAAAAGTCACATAAAAACAAGGTGAAATGTGGTTGGTCACTTAATGTCTGTCTGATAGTCTCTTCATATTTAAGTGGGAAGTCATTGGACATAATAAACTGCCTAGTAGACCAGATTTTATGCAGAGTCAAAAGTCTACTTCAGTACAGGCAGTTTTAGTGGCCTTCCAGTATACTGTATGTGGAAGTCCTTGAACAAAAACATCCTTTAATAATGGAATTAAAATGCATGATTGTTTACACAATATAAAAACTTCCTTTTTGGTTGCTCAGGTTTGGCAGTGTGGCCAGAACATGACTGTCAATAATAATCCAAGATTATGCTGACTGATAGATTTGTTTCCTTCTTTGAACCATCCAAAATCCCTGTACTCAGATTTCCTCCAGAGAGAGCACTGCTTGAGTTGCTGCTACCACAGTGTTGGGTGGTGTGGGTGCTTGCTTATGCATTCTGAGTGTATGAGCAATATTAGTAGTGATGCCTTAGCAATCGCCGATTTAAAAGTATAAAATAACCTCTGTGGTGGTATATAAACACAGCACTATCTGAATTTATCTGTTTGGCCTACAAACAGTGGTTTATATGATTGACCCCACACACTGCTTTACAACACTGTTCCACCACATGCCTCATGTAACCTAGAAAACAAACAGCTTTGTTGTTCCAAACTAACAAACTACAGTCCCTTTAACTAAGGTACAAGGAGTTTGTTGTTTGTTTAAATGGCTGCATCAGCTGACACACCAGTGCACTGACCGCATGGCATCTGAACAGCTTCTCCTTGCACACATTTTGGTAACACTTTATTTTACAGTGATTTGTTACACATATTACATGTATTAACTAAAGTAATAACAATCAATTATGCATAATTACAAGCAACTAATCCTAAACCAAACCCTTACCCTAACCCTAAACCTATAGTAAGTATATGTTGTTAATTAGTAATAATCAGTAATTACTTGTGTAATTCTACTGTAACAAGTACACTAAAATAAAGTGTAACCCACATTTCATCAAGACAGTGATGCACATCTGCATTCCACTTCATGTAATCCGCTTTCCCTGTCTAACAGTTTTACTGTACTAACAGTTTTTTGAGGAATGAAGGCTATACAATGCTTGAAACTGCCAAAAAACTGAAGATTTCACACAAAGGTTTACACTACAGTCTTCAAAGACAAAGGATAACTGGCTCTAAAAAGTATAGAAAGAGATGTGGAAGGCCCAGATACAACTAAACAAGAGGATAAGTACATCAGAGTCTCTAGTTTGAGAAATAGATGCCTCACATATCCACAGCTGACAGCTTCATTGAATTCTACCCGCTCAACACCAGTTTCATGTACAACAGTAAAGAGAAGACTCAGGGGTGCAGGCCTTATGGGAAGAAAAGCAAAGAAAGACACTTTTGAAACAGAAAAACAAAAAGAAAAGGTTAGAGTGGGCAAAGAAACAGACATTGGACAACAGATAATTGGAAAAGAGTGTTATGGATCTTAACCCCATTGAGCTTTTGTGCGGTCAGCTAGACTGTAAGGTGTGTGAGAAGTGCCCAACAAGAAACATCTTGAAAAACCACATCTATGGCAAGTGCTACAGGAAGCGTGGGGTGAAATGTCACCTGAGTATCTGGACAAACTGACAACTAGAATGCCAATGATCTGCAAAGCTGTCATTGCTGCACGTGGAGGATTTTTTTGATGAGAACTCTTTGAAGTAGTTTAAGAAGTTCTGAATTTTTTTTTTCAAATTGTAATAGTAATTTTAATGTCCTGACTATACAGGTACATCTCAATAAATTAGAATATCATGGAAAAATTCATTTATTTCAGTAATTCAACTCAAATTGTGAAACTTGTGTATTAAATAAATTCAATGCACACAGACTGAAGTAGTTTAAGTCTTTGGTTCTTTTAATTGTGATGATTTTGGCTCACATTTAACAAAAACCCACCAATTCACTATCTCAAAAAATTAGAATACATCATAAGACCAATAAAAAAAACATTTTTAGTGAATTGTTGGCCTTCTGGAAAGTATGTTCATTTACTGTGTATGTACTCAATACTTAGTAGGGGCTCCTTTTGCTTTAATTACTGCCTCAATTCGGCGTGGCATGGAGGTGATCAGTTTGTGGCACTGCTGAGGTGGTATGGAAGCCCAGGTTTCTTTGACAGTGGCCTTCAGCTCATCTGCATTTTTTGGTCTCTTGTTTCTCATTTTCCTCTTGACAATACCCCATAGATTCTCTATGGGGTTCAGGTCTGGTGAGTTTGCTGGCCAGTCAAGCACACCAACACCATGGTCATTTAACCAACTTTTGGTGCTTTTGGCAGTGTGGGCAGGTGCCAAATCCTGCTGGAAAAATGAAATCAGCATCTTTAAAAAGCTGGTCAGCAGAAGGAAGCATGAAGTGCTCCAAAATTTCTTGGTAAACGGGTGCAGCGACTCTGGTTTTCAAAAACCACAATGGACCAACACCAGCAGATGACATTGCACCCCAAATCATCACAGACTGTGGAAACGTAACACTGGACTTCAAGCAACTTGGGCTATGAGCTTCTCCACCCTTCCTCCAGACTCTAGGACCTTGGTTTCCAAATGAAATACAAAACTTGCTCTCATCTGAAAAGAGGACTTTGGACCACTGGGCAACAGTCCAGTTCTTCTTCTCCTTAGCCCAGGTAAGACGCCTCTGACGTTGTCTGTGGTTCAGGAGTGGCTTAACAAGAGGAATACAACAACTGTAGCCAAATTCCTTGACATGTCTGTGTGTGGTGGCTCTTGATGCCTTGACCCCAGCCTCAGTCCATTCCTTGTGAAGTTCACCCAAATTCTTGAATCGATTTTGCTTGACAATCATAAGGCTGCGGTTCTCTCGGTTGGTTGTGCATCTTTTTCTTCCACACTTTTTCCTTCCATTCAACTTTCTGTTAACATGCTTGGATACAACACTCTGTGAACAGCCAGCTTCTTTGGCAATGAATGTTTGTGGCTTACCCTCCTTGTGAAGTGTGTCAATGATTGTCTTCTGGACAACTGTCAGATCAGCAGTCTTCCCCATGATTGTGTAGCCTAGTGAACCAAACTGAGAGACCATTTTGAAGGCTCAGGAAACCTTTGCAGGTGTTTTGAGTTGATTAGCTGATTGGCATGTCACCATATTCTAATTTTTTGAGATAGTGAATTGGTGGGTTTTTGTTAAATGTGAGCCAAAATCATCACAATTAAAAGAACCAAAGACTTACTTTAAACTACTTAAACTACTTCAGTCTGTGTGCATTGAATTTATTTAATACACGAGTTTCACAATTTGAGTTGAATTACTGAAATAAATGAACTTTTCCACAACATTCTAATTTATTGAGATGCACCTGTACATTGTGATCAGTTGAATGCAACTTTGATGAATAAAAGTACCAATTTCTTTCCATAAGAGCAAAATATGTATATTATTCCAAACTTTGGACGCCAGTGTGTATGTATATAATCGAAGTGGCTGGTAAAAAAAAAAAAAAAAGAAAAAGTGCCTGTTAAAATTGGGCATTCACCCGCCACTGTTGCTGGTGGGCAAAAAAGTTAATTTCATACCCTAAATGTATACCTTTCTAACATCTTTATTTTTTGAACCGATTCTGATTGGTCAGTCATGGCATTTAGCAGCTGAATTGTTAATGGATTATGTACAGTCAGCCGGTCGTTATCGTGAAATAAAATAAAGTAAATAAAGCGGAGGGGTCTTGTATTAACCTGAATGGATTTATTTTGCGATAACAACTGGCTGTCTGTATATGATCCCGCTTATTACACTGCTAATAACCAAATACATAAATGTACATGAAATATTGATTTGCACTGAAATTATGTTATGCGAGTAGAAAAAAAAAGAAAAAAAAAACCATACAAAACCACCCTATTGGGTTTATTGTGCGATAATGGCTGGCTTATTGTACATTTTACCTTACATCTGTTTCTACGTATTATACTGTGTTATTGTCTGGCTGCTAATCCACCACAAATTGAAAACACATGAAGTAAATATAATATCTATCTATCTATCTTAAATACCATTGTTATAATTGCTTAGATTCTTGTTCTTCATTCTTATTAACATTACCATACCTACCAAGCATGATTTAAACTCTGAGGACACAGCAGTTTTGCAGATAATAACCCAAGCTTCTCAATCCCATTCTGCAGCAGCTGCCATCAGCATTGGTCCTCAATAATCCTCTTTATTCTGATAAACTAGCAGCTCTTATTAATGGCCCCGTTGTGTCCAGTCAGCTCCTGCTGAGAGATGACCAGACAAACACTAGCGCTCTGCGATATAAACAACTCCAGCTTCTCTCCCATCTGCACTATGTCTACCAGTATATCTGCTTTGGAGTGTAAATCTCAGGTTTATGTTCTGTTCATATCTTCAATTTCAGACTAAACCAGACAGTGCAAAAGGGAAACCTGTCTATTTTGAAAAATAGTGTGAAATAAGACACTGTCCAAAATCAAAAGGGTTAGTTCATCCTAAAATGAAAATTATGATATCATTTACTCACCCTCATGTCATTACAAACTAGTATGACTTTCTCTCATGAGAGGAAATTGTGAAGAATGTTGACAATGTTTTTTTTTTTTTTCCATAAAGTGAAAGTATATGGTGACCGAGGCTGTCAGTCCCTAACATTCTGCCTAATACCTCCTTTTTGTGTTCTATGAAAGAAAGTCATAATGAGAGGGAGCAATTATGACAGAATTTTCATTTCTGTGTGAAAATAAATGTACATTACACCCTGTATATCACACTCCAACCCTTATCATAAGATTAATCGATTAAGTCCTGAAGTTTGCAGACGACACCACTGTCATCGGCCTCATCCGAGATGACGATGAGTCTGCATACAGAAGGGAGGTTAAAAAGCTGGCTGTCTGGTGCAGTCAAAACAACCTTGAGCTGAACATGCTCAAAACGGTGGAAATGATTGTGGACTTTAGGAGGAACCCTCCAACACTGTCCCCCCTCACCATTCTAAACAGCATTGTGGCAGCAGTGGAGTCATTCAGGTTCCTGGGCACTACCATCTCACAGGACCTGAAGTGGGAGACCCACATTGACTCAACTGCGAAAAAGTCCCAGCAGAGGTTGTACTTCCTTCGCCAGTTGAGGAAGTTCAACCTGCCACAGGCGCTGCTGATACAGTTTTACTCAGTGGTCATTGAGTCTGTCCTCTGCACTTCAATAACTGTCTGGTTTGGTTCAGCTATGAAATCAGACATCAGAAGACTACAAAGGACAGTTCGGACTGAGAGGATTATTGGTTGCCCCCTGCCCCCCCTTCAAGAACTATACACTTCCAGAGTGAGGAAAAAGGCTGGAAAAATCACTCTGGACCCCACTCACCCTGCCCATTACCTTTTTGAACTGTTGCCTTCTGGCCGACGCTTCAGAGCTCTGATCACCAGAACCGTCAGTCACAGGAACAGTTTTTACCCTCAGGCTATCCATCTCATGAAAAGATAAAACTGCCCCTTTGAGCAATAATTAATGTGCAATACACAGCTTAGTCTTTTTATATTATCCAACACAACCTACCCCTGCTGCCATTACATTCCCTTGCGATGTACATAACCGATTTGTATTTAGATTTGCACCATGTATGTATGTATGTATGTATATACACTACCGGTCAAAAGTTTTGAAACACTTGACTGAAATGTTTCTCATGATCTTAAAAATCTTTTGATCTGAAGGCGTATGCTTAAATGTTTGAAATTAGTTTTGTGACAAAAATATAATTGTGCCACCATATTAATTTATTTCATTGTAAAACTAAAATCTAATTAAAAAAAAAAAAAGTTTTTGAAATTGATGACTTGGACCAGATAATAAAGAAAAGCAGCCAATAAGTGCCCAACATAGATGGGAACTCCTTCAATACTGTTTAAAAAGCATCCCAGGGTGATACCTCAAGAAGTTAGTTGAGAAAATGTCAAGAGTACATGTCTGCAAATTCTAGGCAAAGGGTGACTACTTTGAAGATGCTAAAATATAACACAGTTTTGATTTATTTTGGATTTTGTTTAGTCACAACATAATTCCCATAGTTCCATTTATGTTATTCCATAGTTTTGATGACTTTACTATTATTCTAAAATGTAAAAACAAAAGGTAGTGTATATTCATATATGTGTATATATGTATGTGTGTGTATATATATATATATATATATATATATATATATATATATATATATATATATATATATATATATATATATATATATATGTGTATTCCATGTATATACTTTTTTCTTTTCAATATTTATCTATTTTCAATTCAATTGTAATAATTTTTTAGAAGTCTTGTTGCTGTTTTTGTATTGTTGTGTACTGGAAGCTCCTGTCACCAAGACAAATTCCTTGTATGTGCAAGCATACTTGGCAATAAAGCTCATTCTGATTCTGATAAATCTACTGGATTATTCATGTGAGAGATCTATGTTTACAGTGAGCTTTTCCACCACCTGCTGGACAGTCTAAGTAACTGACTGGCTCTCTGCAGCTAGGCTAGTCATTCCTCACTAATAATTGAAAACCTACATTGGTACTTGCCCATGCAAACCCGCCGCCACAATGCTAGGATGCTCTGGGTTGTTGCCAGGGCGTTGTTATGCAGTTGCTAGGGGGTTTTGGGTGGTTGTCTACTGTCCCAAGTCAAAATAGACAATAGTCAAGTTTCTATGTGTTCACTGTGGTCCATAAATATGGCTTGGGTCCCTCCTTTAACATAAGTCTATAGGATTTTTCCAACCACTTTAGTGTCCACTGAAAGTCTGATAACTTACAAATGTAACAGCACTACACTTCTCAACAAGCTGCATGATTTGAGGTATCATTCATGCCTGTGGCCCAAATGGTGCAGGAAAATTTAAGCACCAAAGTTTAACACTTGAGGTTAGGGGTTTTGAAAAGTAATAGTGAGTGCAATAGTAATAGTGATGCTTGCCTCTGCAAGCACCGCTAATAAAAAGAAGGGTCAAACAGACAGGGCATTGATTAAGACAAACACAGACTAAAGCAGGGCCTCTGGAACTCTGACCTGATATGTAGCCAGGACAGCATTGGCGTGGTACCTCCACCAAACACCCAAACGGTGAAGAACACGATCAGCAGGGTCGTGGTAAACATCATCTGCCGTGCATACGTGGCAGTGTCACGAATCGCCAGTGCAAATGCCATTGCCCCTCGCAGCCCTGCAGAGCACAAACACACAAACCACACAGTTGCAGTGTTTCCCCTATATGCAGAATTATGCATTCCCTATAAGTATTCCCTATATGTAGAATTCAAAATTTCACATGGTTAATTTACATTCTTGACGCAACGTAACGCTCGCTAGCCTTAGACAGCTGCACGCTTTCTACACTGTGCGCAGTAGTGATGTTTGGTTTGTGAACGAATCTGGCTTTTTGAACGAATCATTCTTGTTCACCGCCATATACTGACTCATATTTCTCATTCGCTGATGTCTCTCCCTTTCAAAGCCCATGAGCTCTAGTTTGAAGCATAAGATTGATTTGGTGCTTTTCATGCCTGACTATAGCGTGAGCCAACAGCATTTGAGTGCAGGCTGTGAAGGAGCATATCATTGGGCTGACACACTGAACAAATACACCCATTCACTGAATGAGCGTAGATGAGGATCTGTTGATCGACTAAGGGAGAGGAGGAGGTACTTCCTTCATTTTCTTCAGTAATCTCATTCAACAAGGAGAGAAAGTGGTTGGATGAATTATGAGTAAAATTGACTGATGACATTACAATGACATCAGGACGTAATTGAGTCACTTATAATTTTTAGGTTAATACTTTCTTTTTGTATAGTCAAGCACAGCAGTTCACAAAATGATAGCTCTGCTTTGTTATCAGTTGTAGGGAAAACACTTATGATGCTTAAACGCTCTGAGGGACAGACTTACCGTCTCTTCAATGGCATGCATGGTATAAATCTGTAAAAAGCTCCAATATCCCATCTGATTTTCCACAACTCATGTTGTTTGGAGTTTTTTGAAAATATATTTTTCCAATGTTTTGTCTGCGGAACGATCCAAAAACACTTTAAACTGCAGTACAGCCCATTGAAGAGACTGTACGTCTATCCCTCACAGCCTCGTTGTCATTCTTGTCAAAAATTTAATATGCCACTGCTGTGAATAAGGTCTAGCATGTGCTGAATAACATTTATAAATTTTTTCTTGGCAGATACCTTTACCAAATACTTTAACAGGTAGTTAAAGGGCAGTTCATTTAAAAATGAAATTTCTGTCATCACTGGTCACCCTCAAGTCTGTATGAATTTCTCTCTGCCATGGAACAAAAAAGGAGATGTTAAGCAAAACGTTTAGTCTCAGTCACCATTCACTGTCATTGCATCTTGTTTTTCATTCAGTGTAAGTGAATGGTGACTGAAACTCCCTAATATCTCCTTCTGATATCCACTGAAATAGTCATACAGGTTTGCAACAGCATGAAGTGATGACAATTTTAATTTTTGTGTGAAATATCTCAAGTAAAAGTCCAAACTCGTAAGTTACCTTAAAAATGCCCGTTTAAAGTTGACAATTATGTATTGAAAATGTTAACTTATTAAATTATGAAAGAGAACTGTGCTGTATAATTAGTTATGATGTATATTGAAAACAGATTGTATACTAAATATTATAGATAATATATTTTCATATTATGTATATTATTAATATTATAATTTTATATAATTATATTATTATTGTTTTGTATATTATTTAAAAAAAATAATTAATTGACTGATTCAGATGGCAGAGAAAATACCTGTATATGTCAGATCTAGAGAGATGGGGATAAGAGATATAACAGGTGTAACTCTGCAGCTGAGTAGTTCTGTTAGCTTTACAATTATTGTCAAAGATAATGTAAAATAAGGAAGCACCAAGATTTGCAAGGCATCAAAAGACGCTCCAACCTAGCGCGCTTGCAAATTGTCACGTTGACAGCTTTTTCGATTATAAACAGGAGCAATAGTGTTAGTGCATCACTCGCTTATAGAGACGCAAAATAACGCATTTCTGATTAACAGGTTTATACATGTGTAACATCGTAAGTTCAGTAAAAATGCACTTCCCTGCACGTGCTCACACTAAACTCAAGCGTCGGCTTCTAAATGACAGATGGAGAGAGAGAGATATGATTTTGACTCACGCACATTCTGCTGTTTTAAGCGTCTCCTCTATTCACACCCTAAAATTTAAGACCTCAGCAAATGAAATTTAAGACTTCTTGTAATTTAAGATATTTAAGACTTTTTATGGCCTTAAATTTTAAAAAGTAAATTTCAGACTTTTTAAGGACCCGCGGAAACCCTGTGTGGTCATCTTACCTGCGAACATCATCATATGCTGAAAGTTTCCACTGATTTTGTGTCTTCGGCCCAAGTTAATCAAGAAGGAGAGAGGGTAGATGTTTAAGGCCCGGCCGATAAAGATGGCAATCTGGTAGTCAGGATGTGGTGAAGGGAGAATATTCTACTCATGAATTACAGTCAATTTAAGCTTTGAAGTAAATTATGACATGTATAGTTTGTTTTACATTTAAAGAATAGTTTGCCAGAAATGATAGAATCATTCAATCATTTAATCGTTCTTTGAACTGGATTAACCAATTAATAAAAAATAAAAAAAATCAGACTTAAATTAATTGGACATCGCAACTTCTCTTATGAATGTGCCAAGGATGTCAAGATATTCATTGAATAATGACTTAAATTTCAATCCACTTTTATGGTGTTTTTAGGTCCTTTTTGAGGCTTGAAGGCTCAAGTCCCCATTCATTGTAATTGCAAGAAAATAACGACCAGTACATTATTCAAAATGTTTTCTTTTGGGTTCCAAAGAAGAAAGGAAGTAATATTGGTTTGTAACAGCATGAGGGTGAGTAAATAATGTGAGAATTTAAATATTGGGGTGCTATATCTTTTAAGTGGGCAGTTTAAGGTTTTAAATTACAGTAAACCCTGATGATTAAATATGTAAACTGGCAAAAAGTGCAGATCCAAGTTCGGAAACAAACATCTGCATTGTTGTTTTTCTCAGACACTCTCACTTGTGCTTTTTCTGAGAAACAATTATGATCCTCTTAAACCTGAACAAAATGCCTCCTAATGGTCAGTATGACATAAATCAGGAAGGTGATAAAAGCCGTATTGCAGATGTGCTTGTGCCTTGAAAGTGCTTTGGTTAGCCTTTTTTTCCTCCACAAGTACATGACCTGTAATGCGCTGTTAAACTCTCAGAAGAAAATGCTGCACTGCTGATTAAGCAGACAGACTATTGAGCCGAACTCGGTGCAGTCACTGATGTAAATGCTGAGGGTGAACAAGAGAAAGCCACCACTGCGATCATACAAAGAGATTCAATTACATTTCAAAAGCTTCATTTAATATACATTAGCGCCTACTCTTGTTTAAAAAAAAAAAAAAAAACAGCCTCTGAAACTTTCATTTCAAATGCAGAATGAGGATACAAAGGCTCCAATTATGAAAATGGGGCTGAAGACATGATTCTGGAAGGTGAAGAGAGCCAGTCCCATGTACGAGAAGATGAAATTCTCAGCCAGGAAGTGCAGCACCTCAAAAAGCTGCAAATATGAGCAAAGAAACATGCCACATATCATGCCTTCTGCAATTTACAACAGCATACATATGGCATAGACAGCTGAAATAACATTCACAAGCAAAATGGCAGGTTTGGGGTGGCAGGACTATGCAGTCCCCCACCCCTCAAAAAACATCCTTGCCTCTTTTTTCCCCCCATACCTTTTTCATTTTCACACAGTTTTCATCTTCGTACAGTTTGTAGTTTTCAACTGTACTCTTAAGAGTTTTGATTGCCCTTGTTGAATGATCTTGGTCCATTTTAAAATCACAGTGAACTCCTACACTTACAAAAAGTACTGTGTCGTAAAAAGGTACTGAATGATGACAATGTTCACATACTATAGTACTTCCATTCTACTCCAATGCACTTCAAAGAATACCATGGTACATGCCCAAAAAACATTCAAATCCACTTTTCTGAACAGTAAGAAAAGCTTGTACCTGTTTACAGCGTTTGGTTGACTCCTCTGAGAGATTGTTGTAAGTATAGTGAGCCTGTGTGATTCCACAAAACAGCACAGCAACAACACCTGTAACAGTAATAGAAACCAGCATCAGTAGAAATATATACACATTTAATCCATGTAGAGAATGGGATGAAGTTTCTATACAAGCTGGAAGTTTACCACAATCAAGCACAGCTAAATGACAAGTAACTAGATATATCGGTTATTGATTGGCATGTTATTTTATCGATATATTTTTGAGGCATCAATATATTAACATTAGCCGGTATTTAAATTAGAAGCCTGTGATGGCTAGAGTAAATAATCTTTGTGCTTTGATAATGATTTGGGTCGAATTTAAGGGAAAACTATGCAAGCTGAGCTCTGTGGGGTTGAAGAGTTTTGAGCAGCCTCCGGAGACGGCGAGCGGCAGTGTTTTTAACCACCGTAGAAAATAATTGTTTTGATCGCGCCATGTCATCAGTCAGACGCGTCTAGTGTGCGACCATAGGAAAGTAGGGTAGAGAATAGGGGAACGGGTTGATTCAAACTTGTGTCCCCATGAGCACTGCCCACTCTGCCATGACTCCAATTTATGGTTATTTATCAGATGGTTTTTATGCAACAAAATAAAAACTGTTCTGCTGTCAGACACATTTTCATCCCTAGTATGAAAAGGTCAAGAGGAATGCATGGTGTCAATATAAAGTCTTGCTTGTGATAAATATTTACAGTGAATATCCAGTCTCAGTGTGGATAGACCTTAAAGGGTTAATTCACCCAAAACAGAAAATCTGTCATTTACTCCCTCTCATGTTGTTCCCAACCTGTTAGTCTCAGTCACCATTCACTTTCATTAAATATTTTTTTCCATACAATGAAAGTAAATGGTGACGAGGCTATCATTCTACCTAACAACAACTTTTGTGCTCCATAGAAGAAATACATGTCATACAGGTTTGAAACAACATGAGGGTGAGTAAATGATAACAGAATTTTCAAGTTTGGGTGAACTTTCTCTTTAACGGCACACAGTAAACCCAATGGGGTAAAGAGCATACGGTACATCAAACTCACACTGGATGGTGCACAGCAATACCCCAGTTCCTGAATCACCCCTTCCAGGGTTTAAACAAAGGACCTTTTGGTAAACAACTCAGATGTTTATCCACTATTCTTTCGCTAACTTACACAAAAACACTCACCTGTGAATCCACAAGCTTCAGCTAGTAGGAAGGTACTCCAGGACATGAGGAAGAACAGAGCAGTCTCCAGCAGAGGGAAACAGTGCAGCTTGGTGAATTTTGTCACGTGACTAGAGTTAAGACTTTAATCCACATATCTAAAAACCTCATGAGACAATCTAAGAAAATAATGTTATAATTTCATTAATTTTGCAATGCAATGAACAATCTACACACCTCATTTACATTAAATCGACATATATTCAGCCTGATTGTAAACATCCAAAAGGATATGAGGGCAGTGACTACTCCAGTGACTGCACCCATAGCAAAGGAGCCACTGAAGATGCCAAGGAAGATTCCCACTGATTTGAAGAAGGCAGAGGCATCGAATGTGTGCATGTTGGCTCCTGTAGGCTGATATGCCACAATCGACCTAAAATCAACACAAAACAAATCAATTGAGTATGTTCTAGGGCCAATGCATTCAATAAAAAATTTGATTGATTCAGAATACACTTTAACATTGCATTCATTTCAGTGAATTAGGAAAATAATATAATAAATAATAAACATTTAATATAGTTTAAGACATAATGCTATGATGTTTTGACTACAGTAAATGGGAAATCAGAAACAGAAAGATCATTCTGTCCACAAGGGGGAGTCACAATTCCATTTCAGGTTATTTTCTGGAAAGGCTTTAGTGTTGCAGTGTCATTTGTTTTATACTACACTACAGTGAGAAATTTCCCCAACATACACACTGAGCTGGCAGCCTGGAAAACCCCACCAGCTTCTGCAGAAAAACGTGTGATTTTACTCCTTTTTTCAAGCGACAAGAAGGGGAACAAGAAAGTGATACTGTGTGGGAAAAAAAACAAAAAAAAACAACAAAAAAAACACTTACGATGAGAGGACAAAAGAGACTGCATCGTTCATGACGCTCTCTCCAAACAGCAGTGCATAGAGATCACCATCAGCATGGAGCTCATTAAAGATTGCAAGTACAGTGACTAAAATCATCCACAAACAACACACAAAGGCAAAAAAACCACAACAATGTATTAAAGGGATAGTAAAAAAAAAAAAAAAAAAAAAAAAAAAAGGTCACATACCCAAATGTTGTTCCAAAACCATTTGACTTTCTTTTTTCCTTGGAACACAAAAGAAGATGTTAGGCTGAATGTTAGCCTCAGTCACTATTCATTTTCATTGCATCTTTTTTTCATACAATGAAAGTGGAAAGGGACTAGGGGTGGCACAACTACTGATTTTTGATAGCCGACCAGTCAAGCCCATTAGTCGAGTCAAATTTGACTAGTCATGAAATCATTCCACCCCAAACCACTGCACACCCGACCCCGTAACGTAGCTATAAGTTAACATGGGTGTCTGAACATATTTAACAGCCTGGATTACCTGTAGCTGCAGGAGATTCCCTGTCCTCTTCAGGCACTTGTTCGTATGGTTTCGGGCAGCCACGGGATCAAGCATGCAGACTACAATGGGAATGCATTCCGCAATGTCAGTGGACTCCAACTTGAAGTGCTTTTCTAAACTCTCGCTGTATCACATTCTTGAAGGCGCGAACAGCATCAAAGTCAGATTTCCCAACACGGACTTTTTGGGGGGGATTTTTACCCTTTTTCACCCAATTTGGAATGCCCAATAGTGATTCGCCTCAATCCGGGTAGCGGAGGACGAATCCCAGCTGCCTCCGCATCTGAGACCGCCAACCCGCGTGTCTTATTACGTGGCTTGTTGAGCGCGTTGCCATGGAGACATAGCGTGTGTGGAGGCTTCACCATCCACCGCGGAATCCACGCTCAACTCACCACGAGCCCCACAGAGAACGAACCACATTATAGCGACCACGAGGATGTTACCCCATGTGACTCTACCCTCCCTAGCAACCGGGCCAATTTGGTTGCTTAGGAGACCTGGCTGGAGCCACTCAGCACGCCCTGGGATTTGAACTAGTGAACTCCAGGGGTGGTAGCCAGCGTCTTTTACCACTGAGCTACCCAGGCCCCCCGGTCATCAGACTCTTAACTTACAGTGCTTTTCTAACTGTCACCGAATCTCATTCTTGAAGGCGCAAACAGCATCCAAGTTGAAGTATAGCTCTCTGCGGAACAATAATGGACGTTTCCCAATCTGTGAGCATTTTCATACCGGTGATGGCCATTTTTCAACTATCCAATGAAAGTAGGGAATCTCATTTGCTGGGCTTTTATCTAAATGTTTAGCGCATTCCTTTTTTTTTCTCCCCTTTTCTCCCCAATTTGGAATTCCCAATGCGCTCTAAGTTCTCGTGGTGGTGTAGTAACTAGCCTCATTCCGTGCATCTTATCACGTGGCTTGTTGAGCGTGTTACCGTAGAGACATAGCGCGTGTGGAGGCTTCACGCAATTCTCTACGGCCTCCACGCACAACTCACCACGCGCCCCACTGAGAGCAAGAACCACATTATAGCGACCACAAGGAGGTTACCCCATGTGACTCTACCCTCCCTAGCAACCAGGCCAATTTGGTTGCTTAGGAGACCTGGCTGGAGTCACTCAGCACGCCCTGGATTCGAACTTGCGACTTCAGGGGTGGTAGTCAGCATCTTTACTCGCTGAGCTACCCAGGCCCCCCTTTTTTAAGTACATTTCTAAAAATTTGACTAAAGAAAACACAAATAATTTCCATCCACTATGTCATGCGCATTCTCTTAAGGGAGCCTGCCTGGTCTTGATGGAGCAGCTGAATGACCTCCTTACTTCAGGGAGAGTTTTATTTGCAGGATTAGAGCAATTGTACCTCTTTTTATTAAATGCTGCCAGGATACGCCACAGAATAAGTGTAAAAGCTAATAATTAGGGGTGAAATGGATGCGATGCCCACAAGCCACCACCCTCCACATACATGGGAGCGCCGATGCTCAAAACTGTTCTGGCAGCACGGATTGTGAGGACCCACTTTAAAGACCAGCTGTGGGTTAAACATTTCTGATGGCTATACACGAAAAATTGTGTGCCAAGCTCGGACCTTTCTTTGGGCCATTCACATCAAGCTATCACACACTCAAAACATGTGCACTAATGGTCAAAACATGTCCTCGTTTTGCGAATAAATTGTTTCCATCACCTTAATGCGCATTTTAACTAATGCAAAACTGTAGAAATCCACTTCCTCCTAACGCATTACATTTTAAGCTAATTTTGAGAGTTTATTCGCAAATCAAGCATTTCCATTTAGGATTTCTTTTGCGCAATTTCAAACTGCGCATAAAAATTGTTGGATGGAAACCCAGCTAATGTAGTGTGCATGTGCAATACACATACAGTGCGTAAGACTGTTGTTGAAACATTGATGCATCGCATTGTTGAGCGGAGCGCACACAGTAAATAAACTTCTGAAGTGCATTCTGTGTGTGTCTTTTAATGTTAGTTGTAGTCGACTAGTCTGTGTAACCCTTAAAAGGGACTGAGGCTAACTTTCTGCCTAACATCCCCTTTTAGGTTTCACATAAGATAGAAAGTCATATCAGTTTGGAACACACTGAGGGTGATTAAAAGACAGAATTTTCCTGTTAGGGTGAGCTCTCTCTTTAACATACTAAATGTTAATGCTCCCGAGTCTTTTCTGATCCACTTTGTAGCCAGTTTGATAAAAGAATAAAAATGCTTCAGTTGTAGTTCATATAAGAGTTCCTAAATTTCAACACTTCACAATAGCAGCATGTTAAAAAGTGACAAAGAGACAAAAGAGGAACAGGGAGATGATATACCTGGATCTGTGGCAGATATGATGGCACCAAAGAAGAGGCAGTCTGTGTAGTAAAACTTGTCAGTGAGTTGACCCAAAACCTGCATCAGTTTTACCACTCCATACATGAGGTTTCTTAAAATACAAAACAAAACCAAAAAGAAGCTTTGTGTTGTGGGTGCAAAACCCTAGGTTACGTATAATGTGCACAGTATGCAATGCAATGTGTTCAACTTGACCATCTATTTACCATGTGGTATAATGCTTCCATTCATTCCAATCAAGACATGAGTGACATAAATAGGCCATCTCTGAGCCTCTGACTGCTTATGACCAATCCTTCTGGTTCTATTTCTCCCTCAGAATATGGGTACATGAGGACACTTCTCACTTTTGCTGGAACCCCCTGGACTTTCCCAAACTACCTGAACAGTTAGCTATTTTAGCAAATTAAAGCTTTTCTGAGGCATGTCACGGCTCATCCCACTGTCTTTGAACACAATTCCATGGTTGATAGAAATATCCTCAATCACTGTCACTTACCCAATAACAAAACAGGAAATGGCAGTGCCCAGGAAAGCATATGTTATGATGGATCCTAGGTTTCTGAAGAAATGTCTCTGGAGGAGGAGGGAAGAGCATGTTATTACTAAACATCACCTCACCAGTTAGATTAATAAAACTTTATTTCATTTTCAGTTTAGTTCCAACAGGTAGTGATTACTAGCAGTATTATTCAGTAATGTTTTCTTAAAGGGTCTCAGAAGCAACAATATTGAACCAGGAAGTTGTATGATATAGATTACAGTGTCACATGAGAATAGAAACTAGCATAGAAATGTTAGGAGAGTAGGGACTTTACTATAGTCTTCATCTTGTCACTTGGCCTGACAAATGCTACCATTCTGATTGCTCTATTATTCTTTCCTTGAGGTTGTTTAAAGAGCAAGATTCAGAGATTTTTCCTGTGTGAGTATCAGTCACAGGGTGTTGAGTCACTCTGTTGCTAAAAAAACTCAGCAACTACATGATAATTTGACAGGGTGTAAAACTTATTTCCTGTCAAAGGGTTTCTTCATTTGCTGAATTTGCTGAACTACATTGTTCTTTAAGGCTGTGCAATGAATAGACTGGAATTGATAGTACTCACTGAGATTGCAAAATGAAAAACAAATCACTATGTTCAATGCAATAACTTTACAACCCAAAATGAACTGCAGTAAACCAAGATCTAAAATCTAAAGAGCTGAATGTTTTGCAAGCACAAACACCTGTACACCTACTTATTCATGCGATTATCTAATCAGCCAATCGTGTGGCAGCAGTGCAATACATAAAATCATGCAGATACAGGTCAGGAGCTTCAGTTAATGTTCACATCAACCATCAAAATGGGGGGAAAATGTGATCCGAGTGATTTCGAGCATGGCATGATTGTTGGTGCCAGACGGGCTGGTTTGAGTATTTCTGTAACTGCTGATCTCCTGGGATTATCATGCACAACAGTCACTGGTTCAAGCCGAGTTGCTATTCTGCTCACTATAATTGTACAGAGTGGTTATCTGAGTTAACATAGCCTTTCTATCAGCTTGAACCAGTCTGGCCATTCTCCGTTGACCTCTCTCATCAACAAGACATTTCTGTCCACAGAACTGCCGCTCACTGGATGTTTTTTGTTTTTGGCACCATTCTGAGTAAACTCTACAGACATAATCAAACCAGCCTGCCTGGCACCAACAATCATGCCACGCTCGATCAAATAAAAACCAAAAAAAAAAAACAGATCAAATTTTTCCCCTTTCTGATGGTTTGTGTGAACGTTAACTGAAGCTCCTGACCCGTATCTGCATGATTTTATCAATTGCACTGCTGCCACACTATTGGCTGATTAGATAAATTGCATTAATAAGTGTACAGGTGTTTCTAATAAAGTGGTCGGTGAGTATGTATGAAAGTTGTCTGGCAAGCAAACCATCAATCATTCAATCATTCAGGGGCGCTGTATCATGGCTGACCCTGCACTCTGACCCCAGCCTAGCTGGGATATGTGAAAAAGAAGAATTTCACTGTATATGTGCAAATGTATAATGTGTGATAAATAAAGAAAATTATAATTATAATTAAATTATAATTTAGCTGACTTTTGACCTACAGTATATATAATAGTATTAAAGATGTCTCTGTATCAGAAGTCACTTTTTTTTTTTTTTAATAAAAACCAAACATTATCACATCTTTTGTAAGTGCTCAGCCTCAGACATGTATAATCTGTTATGGAGACCAACTTTCCAGCACTAAAACATTTAGTTAGCATCTGACCAGCCATACATACACACATTCTCACATATCTTAAATGTATGGATGTACAGATTCATTAAAAAAAATAAATAAATAAATAAAAAATAAAAAAACACAGCTTAGTATTTTGGGTGTATTCTAGGGATGCACCGATACAAATGTGTGTGCCAATACTGATATCCAATTATTTAAACAACATCCGTCGATTTTGATTACGATAGTTTTGTGGTTCTGCTTTTTTATATTACCTTGTTTGAAATCACTAATCACTAATAATAATTAAATCACACAACTTCGGAAGGAATTTAAATATTAACTTTATTCTGTCTTTCTACATGGATTCCCATGTTTAAGAGTAGAGGTCTGCAACCCGACCCAGGCCTGACGGGACCAGAGAACCCATCAGGTTTAGGATCGGGTTTGGGTCAGTTTTACAAGTAGGACTTCGGGTTTGTAATTAATTAAACTAAACAGGCCTACCGAACTTGTTTTGCACATGTACTCTCACTCACAGACACGAGCGAACGGATGAGATAGGGGCTGTTCACACCAAACATGTTTTTTTTTGTGTGTGTCTGCTCTTTTTTTTCCCCATTGTTTTCCTATGTAAACACATGCTGGATAAAAACTGTATATGTTTACCGTTACAAAACCGTTACGAATGTTGCCTACAATGCTTACATTAAACACAGCTTACTGCAACAGTACTTGCTATGAGAAAAATTATAAAGAGAGAGCAAGCGATTTTGGGTTTGGGTCAGGTTAGGGCTTCAAATCTGACGGTACCGTTCGGGCTGAGTAGAGTCGGGCCACACTGTCTCGGGTACAGGTCGGGTTTGGGTTTCATTTTAAGGCCAGTACAGACCTCAATTTCAGAGTTCTAAACAAAAACTGAAACAAAAAGCACACTGTTAACTCACATTAACTTTATTTCACATTAACTGAATTGTGAATAGAATCCTGTCAGGTTCATGTTAAATAGGTAAGATTTCTAAAAAAATAAATCTAATCACATTAAATTAATTCTGATGAAGCTTGTACTTTTATTTTTTATCAGAAACAGCTTCCGCTTTAGCTTTAACAAACTCATCATATTCCTTGCGGTGTTGAGTTTAAAGGGGTCATGACACGAGGAATCAAATTTTCCTTAATCTTTTGACATAATTTGGTCATTGTACTATAAAACATACTGTAAGTTTCAGAACTTACAACGTCCTCCTCAATACAAAAAGAGCATTTGTAGAAACCAAGCTGCAAAAATGACTTGTTCTCTACTTGTTCCACATTGTGATGTCGCACTGTGGTAGATATTTGCATCTGACCGCCTCTAAAACAACACATCAACACCTATTTTACCGTATCACTTTCATAGCCCATAGCGACATCAAGTAGAGAGAGCAGGTCAGTCAGTAGCAGAGAGCCAATCATAACAGTGGGCATTTACTGTCAAGTATTAAAGGGTTAGTTCACCCAGAAATGAAAATTCTCTCATCATTTACTCACCCTCATGCCATCCCAGGTGTGTATGACTTTCTTTCTTTCTTTCTTTCTTTCTTTCAGAACACATTTGAATAAAAATAGATATAATGTTTTAGCTCAGTAGGTCCTTAAAAAGCAAGTGGATGGTGATACAATCTTTGAAGCTCAAACAGTCAGCATAAACGTCATCCATACGAATCCACTGGTTAAATTAATGTCTTCTAAAGCGCAATGATTGCTTTTGGTGTGAAAAAGATCAATAGTACTTTTTAACTATAAATCGTCGTTTCCGATCAGCAGCAGTACACGCAGTATACGTGATGTAATTGTGTTGGCACGTATACACGAGAACAGGCGCAAGTGCGACACACCCAGAGGAGCGGCGCTGTTTACAACCGAGTAGGAAGAATGCTGTACAGAATTTTTGTTGATTTTGGGTTAGATCTGTATTTGTATCTGTATGTTTACTCACAATGGTGCGTGTCTGTGCTCATCCTTGATGTCTCAACCGAAAGAAAAACATGATTATGTCCGAACATGCCAACGCAAATACGTCACACGGCAGACCGTGTGAACTCCGCCCTCTCTTGAATGCATATACTACTGCAGACCGGAAGCGATGATTTATAGTTAAAAAGAAGTACTTAAGTATTGATCTTTTTCACACCAAAAGCAATCATTTCCCTTTAGAAGACATTAATTTAACCAGTGGAATCTATTTGTTCTGTCTGTTCTTTTTGGAGCTTCAAAAGGTCGTATCACCATCCACTTGCATTTTAAGGACCTACTGAGATATTTTTTTCTATTTTCTTCAAATGTGTTCTGCTGAAGAAAGAAAGTAATATACATCTGGGATGGCATTTTTGGTTGAACTATCCCTTTAAAGGAGAAGCAGCAGCAAAAACCGAGTGTTTCTGCCAGAGGGTCAGAATGAGGGTGTAAAATGATAATGTTTTACAAATATATGACTGTTTTTTTGTACAACAAAAAACTTTACTGATATTATAAGTGAACCTCAAGGTACATATTAAAATGATAAAAAGGCATGTCATGACCTCTTTAGGCAAGTAATCAAAAAAGATAAATTGTTAAAAGTTTTAATGGTAGCTAAAACTCATGAAATTCTAGTAGTGTAAAGTTTACAAATTGCTACCCAACATTTTCTTACAAGTATGAGTTGTTGGCTAATTGTTCGACACATTTTACCGGCGCCCTTGATTGACAGGAAATAATCAGCCCGATTATCGGCTGTTTTTAAACAATCAGCTGATATCCGATAGCGCAGAGAACTGCTTTTATGGCATGACACCAATCATTGAAAGATACATCAGTACATCGCTAGCGTATTCCCAACCTTAAAAAAATAGGTCACATTCACAGCTGTCCCAAAAAAAAAAAAAAAAACATGCTCTGTGGTTCTCTACTCTGTAAGCCTCATCAATAAATAAAAAGTTTTACAAAGGGAAGAAACAATGTTGCCTTGTCTTTCTGTCTCACTCACACACACACACACACACACACACACAGCTGGCAGAAACCCATTCCTCTCACTTCCTCAGGGCCTTTCTGCTCACTCCGCACAATGTGAAACTTTACAACAATCTCTGGAATCCAGAGGCACCTGAAACATGCAGATAATGTGTATACATTCTGCAAGTGCTGAAGGTGCAACAGGTAAAATAATAAGTGATACTTGCTAAGGTTAATGAGCAATACTCAAATTGCTCTAGAAGGAACCCTAACCCTAAACATGAAACATTTAATGCATAACATGTGTAAGCACCGTTTGTGCTATGGACATGAATGATACCTCAAATTCTGCAGCTTTTTGAGGAGAGGAGTGCTAATACTTTGCTTAATAATCAGATTTACGATTTCTGCTGGACTGATGATAAAAATGAATTAAATACTCAAGATTTAACAAACAATAAGAACTGCAGACTAGTTGTACTACTTCTGTGTGTAAGTCTTTTTTGTGCCAAAATTGTTTACTGCCAAAGAGCTATGTAAAAGCTCCATAAATAGGGTGAAGTAACACTGTAAGCAGTTGAATAAGAGGTCATGAGGAACAATAAAGCCGAACACTGAAACCAAACTTGGCTTTACAAATAATACACAAAAGGTCAAGGTCTGATTACACACATATGGGTTATGGAATGTTAAATTCAAATTAAAATAATCGAAATTTAATTAATTCAAACAAATATAAAATTTAAAATGTGCCAGTATAACATAAGAACAAGAAAAGTTTCATCATAGCTTTTAGTAACTTTATCATGAGCATGTAGTCTGAATCACACTTCTCTCCTGCGGATAAACTTCCACTGAAGCACAACAGTGAGAGAAAGAGATCAGGTTACACTAGAATCCAGATCATCTCTCACAATTTCATACTGTACATAGATAAAGACAAATGAATATTCTACTAAACAGGCAAAACGAAAGCTAATATCTCATTTAAAATACTGGCAAGTCCCAGCTCATGATTTCAGTTGTACCTTTTTGAGGCTGTATCCAGCATGGAAAATGATGGGAGGTAGCAGAATGTTGAAGAACACCTCTGGGTCAAAGGTCAACTGCAAAAGCACATTTTTTTAAGATTTAATTTAGTAGCTATTAACAAATGAAAGTTCACCAATGTAATATATATATAAATATACACACTGATCAGCCACACCATTAAAAACACCTGCCTAATATTGTGTAGGCCCCCCTCGTGCCGCCAAAACAGCACCAACCCGCACCTCAAAATAGCATTCTGCAATACTTTTTTCTCCCCACAGTTGTACAGAGCAGTTATCTTAGAGTTACTGTAGACATTATCAGTTCGAACCAGTCTGGCCATTCTCTGTTGGCCTCTATCATCAACAAGACATTTCTGTCCACAGAACTGCCGCTCACTGGATGTTTTTTGTTTTTGGCACCATTCTGAGTAAATTCTAGAGAATGTTGTGCGTGAAAATCCCAGGAGATCAGCAGTTACAGAAATACACAAACCAGCCCATCTGGGACCAACAATCGTGCCACGGTCCAAATCACGGAGATCACATTTTTTCCGCATTCTGATGGTTGATGTGAACATTAACTGAAGCTCCTGAGCCATATCAGCATGATTCTATGCACTGCAGCCACACGATTGGTTGATTAGGTAACTGCATGGATAATTGTTGGTGGCAGACGGGCTCAAACCATTCCTGAACAATTTTTGCAGTGTGCATTATCTGAAAGAGGACACTGCCATCAGGGAATACCGTTGCCATGAAGGGGTGCACGTGGTCTGCAACAATCTTTAGGTAGGTGGTACATGTCAAAGTAACAACCACATGAATGCCAGCCTGCCTCCTTCCCATGGTGCATCCTGCTGCCATTTCTTCCCCAGGTAAACGACGCACACACACCCGGCCGTCCACATGATCTAAAAGAAAACGTGATTCATCAGATCAGGACACCTTCTTCCATTGCTCCATGGTCCAATTGTGACGCTCACGTGCCCATTGTAGGTGCTTTCAGCAGTGGATGGGGTCAGCATGGGCACTCTGACTGGTCTGCAGCTACGCAGCCCCAAACGCAGCAAGCTGCGATGCATTGTGTATTCTGACACCTTTCTATCATGGCCAGCATTCATTTTTTCAGCAATTTGTACTACAGTAGCTCTTATGTGGGATCGGGCCAGACGGGCTAGCCTTCGCCCCCCAACGTGCATCAATGAGCCTTGGGCTCCCATGACCCTGTCGCCGGTTCACCGGTTGTCCTTCCTTGGACCACTTTTGGTAGGTACTAACATACCGGAAACACCCCACAAGAACTGCCGTTTTGGAGATGCTCTGACCCAGTCGTCTAGCCATAACAATTTGGCCCTGGTCCAAGTCGCTCAGATCCTTATGCTTGCCAATTTTTTCTGCTTCCAACACATTCAATTCAAGAACTGTCTGTTCACTTGCTGCTTAATATATCCCACCCCATGACAGGTGCTATTGTAACGAGATAATCAATGTTATTCACTTCACCTGTCAGTGGTTTTAATGTTGTGGCTGATCAGTGTATATATATCAGTGAGGTTCACACATAATACACACTAAAACTGAGCAAACATTAACGTTTATAGCTAAACAAATGTTTAAAAAGGGTAAGTTCACCCAGAAATGTTAAATTCTGTCATCATATACTCGCCCTCATGTCATTCCAAACCCGTTTGATTTTCTTCCGTGGAATACAAAATGAGAGTTCTTAAGAATCTCTGAGCTGTTCTTTTCCATACAATGAAAGCATACAGTGAACAGGTGCTATCAATCTCCAAAAAGAACAAAAAAATACCATAAAAGTAGTCCATATTAGTGGTCAACTGATATATCACTGAGGCCGATAAATCAGACGATATTCTGAGAATTTTAATTATCATGTTTGGCCTATTTTTTTTTTTTCTTAGAATAGTGAGGGTGCTGAGAATCGCCTGCTTGCATGTTAAGTACGGCTGGGCGAAATGTAAAAAATATTTTAGCGACAATTGCCTTAAATAATTGCGATATCCGTTTACATCGTCAAACCACCTGCCGAGGGTCAGTGAATTTCTTTTGCTTTTATTGATTTTGCTTTAAAAATGTAATTCATTTGTTGAAACACAAACTTTAAAAGACATTTCTAAATTCAAATTGCACTTTAAACTAACCTAATAAAGAATTAAAATAACGATGAGATCATAAAATCGTATTTAATCACCACCGCAAATCCAAACATTTACCGTCTCCAACGACTCCATTTGCCATCATGTAAGCATCCGTCAACAACACCAGATGGAAAATTACTAATAGCCTACAGATTAAGAACTGAAGACAATTATAAACGTAAAGACAATGATAATCAAAATAAATAAGCCTAATAAATTCCCTTGTGTTCCCAAAATAATCCTGCCAAATGTGTTCTTATCGAATGTGTGTTTGTATTGCATTTTGGCTGCCAAAAGAAAAGAAAATAATACTCAACTTTAGATTCAAGGTGAACGTGTCTTTTTTTAACTTTATGATTTAATCACTTTCGTCTTTGTTTCTTTAATACAAAGATATATATTACTGAACCTGCAGAGTTGTGTTCACAATGCATGCCAACCGCATGGAAATAAAGTGAACTAAAGTCACAGCACCTCCTGAGATGATCAGAGATCATTTACAGCATTCTCATAGACGACAGTTGTCTAGCAAACAGTTTTCAGATGAATGAAACAGAGAAAAAAAAAAAAGAGGAGTGAAAACTCTTTACATGCGCTTGTTCCACAAGACACGAGACCTGTTTCAGCTCGCACTGCACACCCCTGAACAAACAGCAAATCAGACAAAAGCAGTAGCTATGTTTCAATCTAAGTTGCAAATTTAATTTATGCGAAAAATCTGAATATCGCAAAAACAATGTGCAGATAAAGCCGCGTTTCCATCCCTTGCGTTCAAAAGAACAAAACTGTCACTTCCGGGGAAATTGTAGCAACTGTGTGACTCTTATTAATAAAACACTCGCGGTTTAGGATGCACAGACAAAACACTTTAACCATTTCATGACTGGAAATTACAGCGTGTCACACAGTTCTGGAAGCACTATGTGTATGTGCGTTCCTCCATCATGACTTAGCAGTGCAGATCTTTAAGATATTCTTTAAAAGTATCAATAAACCTGCTCTTTGTGAAAAAGTGCAAGTTTGTGTTTAACTTATTGTGTTTAAAAGTCTGCAAATATGTGGATATCTTGTTTAAACAGATGTAATAAACAAACCTCACAGAACTTTAGGAAATCCAACATCCTGTGAAGCATTCATACAGTATTTCTTCCTCTAAAGCACATTTTCTATCAGCCTCTCCTCAGCATTTCCCTGTAACTTTTAACTTTCTTGTCTAATGATAAAAATCATATAATGATATCATACTTCTATCATATACCATCTGTAAAAAGGCGAATGTCTCATTTAAACAGATGGAATTCACGAAACTCATGGAAATCCAACTATTTCTTCCCTTCGAGCGCTCTTCTAATAACTTCCTCTGTAAGCATATCCTATCAGCCAGAATCAAAACTTCAGGATCAGGATCAAAAGTTCCTCTAATTCACAAATCATGATGATCAGTTCGTGACAATCCAAGCAGGTGATTCAGCCCATTTAAACTGTCTGGAGATTGCAACTCGCGCTGGATCCGCACGAGCACTTGAGTGCAACCTTAAAGGAAAGCGCTTCACATGCGCTATGAGTAAATGTCATATTCATTATGTACTGTATGTACAATGGGTTTGATTCGGCCTTTTGTGAGAAAATGCGATTACTAATGCGCACATGCCATCCATTGTTGCTTGACTACTGGGTGTACTGTTATATCCTTCTTCCTAATATATTAGTTTCTTCATGTGCAAATAACTCACAAAAATTTTATGAATAAACAGAAATCAAAAGAAACTGCGATCTACCATTTAAAATACAATCTTATTTTTTAAAGATTCTATTTTTCCAAAGTTACAATTTTGTGTAAAATGTAGTAAATATAGTTTATTTATTTTTTAGCAATTTTATGTTTATGTTATACTATATTAAATTGTGCGATATATCGGCATTGTATCAGCCTATTGGCCACCCTCTCTGGATATCAGCATTGGCCAATAAAAAACCCATATCAGATGACCACTAGTGAACAGGTGCAATCAAGTTCCAAAAAGAACAAAAAAGCATCATAAAAGTAGTCCATATGCCTCCTCCTTTGTCTTCTGAAGCCATGCAATAGCTTTGTGTGCAATACACCAAAACTTCAGTTGTTATTCACTGAAAATCTTGCCCTCCACTGCAGCTCTCAAATCTCATTTTCAAACTTTTTGCACGAATGAGAATGCCCTTTTTGGAGCTTAATGACCATAGGTCACAATATGCTTTCATTTTATGAAAAAAAGCAGCTCAGAGGCTCTTCAAAATATATCATCTGGAGTTACACAGCAAAAAAGGCAGTCATTCAAGTTTGGAATGAAATTAGCTTGAGTAAATGATGAAACAAATTTTTGGGGGAACCATTTCTTTAAGGAACGACTGGACCCTCTTTTTTGAATTGCAAAAAGTGCACCAAGAATAACGTTTCTGAAAGGCACATGAATTAAACCTCAAAAAGAAAAAAAATTACCTATGACTAACCTCTTCTACAGGTTTAGCAGTGATAAACCTGAGTGTATTGTTGCTGACGTACCTTGCGCAGCATGTCGTTCTGTTCTACATTGTGGATCTCTCTGGAGTTGATCTCCCCCTTGAGCGTGTACTCAAAGAACTTTCCACTAACGTTGAGGAGCAGCGTGCTGACAGGACCCACCTTCAGAGAGCAGCTCGGAGGAGTTTTATTGTGGTAGCTGGTGGAGGGGATGCCATACCGCAAAATAACACCCACCAACAAACCTGCTCGCAGACAGATAGACAGACAATAAATCATCACTCATACACACATGGCTTTACAGCAATAACAGGGTTACACTTCTGACCAAACACACACAAAAACATAATCCCTTCAACTGAAATCCGGTTTCTTGAAAGTGAAAAGATAAAGGTGTAGCATGTAATTGTTCTGATGTTAAAATATGTCCTCCTTTTCTAGTTTAATGTGAACTGACTATACGCAAGCCATTCGTAGTTTGACTACCCCAAAGGATGTAAACACTGTGGCACTTTCAAATTGCATGAAATTGTTGTAGCACTACAGGTTTGGAAGAGTGTTCGGGAAACCTGTCTGGAAACAGTTTGGTGTGGATGTGGACCTTAAACAATTTTTGCAATTTTTTTTAGTTATGAGCATAAGCCTATGGAGTAAAATCTGTTGGAGGGTATTTCCATACTTGCACATAGTCTTAAGTATCTATAAAAAAAAAAAAAAAAAAAAAAAAAAAAGGGATTCTGTCACAATACAGACCTACTTCGACATGAAACCAAAACAGACCCTAGAGCTGGGCGATCTGATGATATATATTATGGCGTTGATATAAAGCGTCAATTGATACAGATTTTGCTATATCATGTATCTCGTGATATGTTAATACCCATGTGCATGGTGTAGGCATGTCTATCAGTGAGCAGGGCTTCAAGTGAGACTGAGAGAATTGAAGAAACATGGACAGGGTTTTTCCGACATTGATAATTTTTGGCAGCCACCAAAGAAAATTAAATGACATTCATCTTGCGTTCTGCTCTAAATATGCTTATCTGACACCCGCATCTGTGTTTCACGTGAGTGTTGCGCGCAGGCTTCCCCATATTTATGCTCTAGAGACAGGAGAGTGCAAAGCAGGATCACTCGTGCTACTCAATCCGGCTTCTCTCGATATCGCGGTGCAGACCACAAAACATTCTTGACCCATTTGAATTCTAGTGAGAAGTTTTTTCCCTTAAAGTGCTATGGAGGAAGTTAAACATCTTAAGACATTACTGGACATCAAAAGAAAACACTGTGTCATGCACCAAAATAAAGGGTAAGCATCACCCTTAATAAAATTCTGTTCGAATGATGTTTGATATTTGGAAACAATCTGGCCACGCTTGCCTTCAGATATTCTCTTTAGAGATGCCTTAAATCATTAAGGGCCTAATGAAAAAAAAAACATATTTAAAAGCACAGTCCCACCTCAGTATGGTGCTGTATTCATTTACAGTCAGAAGATAACCAGCCCTGTAGAAATAAGGTGTTAATTACATCAGGTTAAACAAAAACCATTCCAGATGCTTACATGATCAAAAATAACTTGTGTATTCAATGTATACATGAAATGCAACTACATAACTACATAAAATATTAATTAATTGTAATTATGTAATAAACCATACAAATAGACCATGTATGTCAGCCACCAGGGAAGACCCTTTTTGACCAAGGAAAAACCATGATGGAGAAAGTCTCCACAGAAAAGGATAACTCCCAAACAAGTCAAGAATATGAAGAGGAGCTCATTATTAAAATAGGTGGGACATCTGTGGTGTGGGTTCACAAATGCGACACAGAGAGGGACACGTGACGCCATGCAAGAAGCAGACGTGCGAGCGACTAGCTCTGCGCACTTTGCTAGTTTACTTTTATTTTCATGTTATAATCCGGTGAGATTCGATACACCCGGTTACATACTTGCTCTTTGAGGTAAACATGGCAAAGAAGTCCAAATCCTCAGACTCCGGAGACATTAAAAGACACTTACGTGTTCAAGCTGACATTCTCAAACAGGCCGTGAGCCGGGGACTCGATTTGGAAAGCGCGTCGGGAGAAGAAATTCAGCGTCAACTGTCCAAAATCTCGGTGATGCTGACGAAGGTTGTTCCTGACTTGGAGGATCTTGCTGTAATATGTCGATCGATTACGGCGATGGAAACAAAATTCTCTGAGTTGGTCACAAGAGCGACAGATGTTGAGAAACGGATCGATTATCTGGAGTCATCAGAAAGGGAATTATCCGCTAATCTGCCCGCATCCAAAACAGACTTGGAACACATTTTGGAAAAACTGGAATATCTCGAAAATATGGGCAGAAGGAATAACATAAGGATTGTTGGAATTCCTGAGCATGAAGAGGGCAGAGATATGGTGAAATTCTGGAAGAGCTCTCCCAGAGTCTGCTGGACATAACAGGCCATAAACTGGAAATCGAGCGAGCTCACAGAGTCCCTGCTCGCAGATCTGCTGAGGGAGACAGGCCCCGATCAATTCTGGCCAAGTTTCTGAGATCATCTGATAAAGATCTCGTGTTGTGCCAGGCGAGGAGCAAAGGAAATTTTTCTTGGAAGAATCACAATATTTTCTTGTTCCCGGACTTTGCAAATTCGACAAGAGAGAAATACGATCAGTTCAAGGAACGTAAGAAACTCTTACATCAACAGAAGATCGCTTTTGCAATGATGTTTCCAGCCAAACTGAGAATAGACACCAAGGACGGCAGCAAAGTATTTACATGTCCCAAACTGGCACTCTCCTTCATAAATACATTGGAGTGAGTAAGCCATTTGATGTCTTACATTAGTGGACTGACTCGCTGTTCAGCTACTCGATTGTCTGAGGAAGCTGGGCGCCCGTTTTGTTTCTTTTTGCGCTGCTTCCGCCTAGCTGCTGGAGTTTGTTTTGTGGAATAACACTCCTTCGGGACAGTGTTGTGGATGAATCTGTTCGTTCTTTGTGCTTATGCCTCCTGTTGGATGGAGTTTGTTTTTGTGGAATATTTTTTAGGGACATTAGAATGATTACATCATCTGTTGCACTCTTAACAGCCGGCTCACTGATCACTTGGCTGTCTGTCCGAGGAACCTGAATGGCTTTATATCAGCTGGAGCTTGTTTTGTGGAGGAACACACCTTCGAGACAATTATGTGAATGAATCTACATGTTCTTTGTGTTTATTCTGCATGTTGGCTGGGGTCTGTTTTACAAAGTATTTTCTGTTATGTAATTTTGCCTCACAAAATTTGTGCAGAAGCACCGGATTTGAGCAATCCGATGGCAAAGTTATCGCAGGGGCTCTCGTATGCGTACATGGACCTTTTTGAGTTTAGAGGGATTGACACCGGTTGCCGCTGTCGTGCGCGGGGTTAATGCACACGTTTTTCTCTTTTCTGTCTGTTTTGTTCGGGGTTTGATTGTTGCAGTAATGGGGAATGTGGTCTATATAATCTTGTTTTTGACACACAGTTTACTTTTTTCTATTATATCAAAATGTCAAATGTTAGTATGAGTGGATTGTCTCTCTCCACATGGAATGTGAATGGGTTGGAACACCCCATAAAAAGAAGGAAGGTTATTTCTTTTCTTAAACGTAAGAAATATGATAGTGTTTCTTCAAGAAACGCATCTTTCCCCGCAGGAAGCTGAAAAATTTGGGAATATATGGGGTGGACATGTTTTCTTTAGTGCTGGCTCAAGTAAGAGTAGGGGAGTCATTATACTGATAAATAAACATCTACAATTTAAATGCCTCAAACAGATTAAAGATAAATTAGGAAGAGTCGTTATTGTTTTAGGAGAAATTCAGGGGCAAAGGTTGATTTTGGCTAATATTTACACACTTAACTCTGATGATTAGGGCTTTTTTATAGATCTTGAAGGGAAGTTGCAAGCCGCTGGCACCACTCGTGATATAATATTGGGAGGAGACTTCAATCTTTTGATGGACTCAGTCCTTGATCACAGTGAAACTAAAGTGTGTAAGCCCCCTAGAGCAACACTGACTGTTCACAGGATGTGTAAAAATCTTGGTCTTGCAGATAATTGGAGACTTTTGAACCCATCTGGTTGGGACTATAAATGTTTTTTCATCAGTCAATAAGATTTAATATATATATATATATATATATATATATATATATATATATATATATATATATAGTCCCTCATTTCATCTGTTGTTGACTGCTCAATTGGAAACATTTTAGTCTCAAATCACACCCTGGTGAGTTTAGAGATGTTGCCACATACAGAGAAATAGAAATCATATAGTTGGCACTTTAATGTATCCCTTTTGCAAAATACTGATTTCCAACAAATGATAAAGACTGAAATTGGTGTTTATATGGAGACCAACTGGTCATCAGTATCCTCTGTTGACATGGCTTGGGAGGCACTTAAGGCAGTTCTTAGGGGTCAGATCATACAGTATGCCTCATTCACCAAAAAATCCAAAGCACGAGAACTCGTGGAATTGGAAGGGAATATTAAAAGTGCAGAGGCAGAGCTGAAGCGCAGCATTTCCTCTGATGGCCTCAGAGAACTGACCCGTTTGAAATACAGATATAATACTATTTTGTCACGAAAAGTGTAGTTTTGGTTATTCAGGGCAAGACAGTCATACTTTGAGTCGGGGGACAAAGCAGGGAAGCTTTTGGCTAGATATATAAAGCAGAGAGTCTTTTTCTACCATTCCCTCAGTGAAATCTGCTGGGGGTGAAATTTTTACCACAGCCATTGATATTAATAATGTTTTTAAAGTGTTCTATCTTGATATTTAAAGTTCCACATCTTCGTCTACTGATAAAGATATTAGACATTTTGTTGAACCATTAGAACTCCCTAAACTGATGACTGAGCAAAAAAAGTATCTTGATTTTGAGATAAACTTGGAGGAGCTTGACGAGGTAATTAAGGCCCTGTCTACTGGCAAGGCTCAGGGGCCAGATGGCTTTGCCGCTGAATTTTTTAGATCTTATGCTACAGAACTGGCTCCACTTTTGTTAGAAGTTTATACGGAATCATTAAAGAATGGAAAGCTTCCGCCAACCATGACACAAGCCCGAATCAGTCTGATTATTAAAAAGACAAAGATCCAAGTGAGTGTAAAAGTTACCATCCAATTTCCCTGATCCAGCTAGATGTAAAAATGTTGGCAAAAATTCTGGCTAACTGATTAAGAAAAGTTATGACATCTCTTATACATATAGATCAGGTGGGGTTTATTCGGGGCAGCAGCTCTTCTGACAACATTAGGCGTTTCATTAATATCATGTGGTCAGTGGTGAATGATCAGACTCCGGTCACTGCCATCTCACCTGACACAGAAAAGGCGTTTGAGGTGGAATGGGATTATCTTTTTAAGATTTTGGGAATATACGGGTTCGGAAATACTTTTATTGGATGGATTAAGTTACTTTATAGACACCCTGTGGTGGCGGTACAAACAAATGGATTAATTTCAGATTATTTTACTCTGAATAGGGGTACTCGGCAGGGTTGCCCTCTTTCCCCATTATTGTTCAGTCTTGCCCTGGAACCTTTAGCAGCCGTGATAAGAAAGGAGGATGATTTTCCAGGGGTGGTGGCGGGAGGTGTGGCACATAAGCTTTGCTTCACGCAGATTATATTTTATTATTTGTCTCCGACCCCACTAGATCTATGCCTTGCCTCCACAGAATTATCAACTCCTTTTCTAAATTTTCGGGGTACAGAGTCAATTGGTCTAAATCCGAAGCTTTAGCTCTGACTGCGTACTGCCCAGTAACGGCTTTTCAACCGGGCGCCTTTCAATGACCCAAACAGGGCATTAAGTATTTGGGCATTTTATTCCCAGCAGAGTTATGTGATTTAGTCAGAGTTAATTTTGACCCTTTAATTAAAAGGTTTGAGCGATGTGGGTAGGTGGGCTTCATTACATTTATCGATGATTGGGAAGGTTATTGTTATTAAAATTAATTGTATTCCAAAATGTAACTATCTGTTACAATCTCTCCCTATAGATGTCCCCTCTCTTATTTCAAGCAATTTGATAACATAGTGAAGTCCTTCATTTGGAATGGTAAGCATTACAAATTACATAGGCCAATTGACAAAGGTGGGCTAGGCCTACCCAAGATTTGAATCATTGGTCGCTTCCACCTGAAAGAGCCCCTCCCTGGTTTTGTATTGAACATCAAGTTCTTGCCCCTATTTCGCCACTGCAAAGCCTCTCTTAATTGTAGATGTTGTGTTACATCCCGTTATCTCGCATTTGTACTCGGTATGGTCAAAAGTGTCCAGAGTGTTTAATTCAGACATTTATTTAAATGTTGCCTCTAGTATATGGCTGAACCAAAAATTATATATTGTTAAGTCCCCTTTCTGTTGGTCAGAGTGGATTGTGAGGGAGGTTACTACACTCGGTGACCTATATGAGAGCAGAGTGTTGAGATCATTTGAAAATATGGTTCAACATTTTGGGATTCCCAGATCTCAGTTCTATAAGTATTTACAGCTGCGTCACCTGCTCTGTGCTGTTTTTGGGAGTGGCTTGCACCCACCTAGATCGGCAGATACTCTGGGAGAGGTGATTAATGCTTTTAGGCAAGGTCATGAGGCATCAGTGTATTACTCACTGCTAATTCAGAGTCTGGGGGATGGAACTTCAACTTCTCTCAAGAGATTGTGGGAGAAAGATTTGAACTTAGTATTGGAGGAGGGAGTGTGGACTAGGATTCTAAAAAACATCAAGTCTACATCTAGAGATGCAAGAGTGTGTCTGATGCAATTTAAGATTTTGCATCGATTATATTGGACTCCCTCTAGATTGTATAGGCTGGGTTTAAAAGACACACCCACCCGTTGGCAATGCCAGCTGGAGTATGGCGATTTAATACATGCCTTCTGGTCTTGTTTGAGGATTCAGGAGTTTTGGTTGAGAGTCCAGAATTTTGTTTGTGAGGTCCTGGGCACTCAGGTTCTGTTCTGTCCCAGACTTTGTGTGTTGGCTGATGGGGCGGTTATTGATATAGCCGATGGTTATGCAAAGAGCTGGGTCTTCATCGGCGTGATGATTGGGAGGGGTTGGAAATCTACGAACGCTCCCTCTTTTTATGAATGGTGCACTGAATTGGGCAAGGTAGCGTCATTTGAAGAGATGTCGTATAGACGGCTTGGCAATTCGGCTGCATATGATAGAAAATGGGGAAGGTTTTTGGCCTTTTTGGAGGGTGCTTAGTGACAGGCTGTGGAGAGAGACATTTTGTTCAGTTTGGGTATACATTTGTTACATTTGATTTTGTTTATATATATATATATATATATCTATATAGTGTATATCCTATATGTCTTAAGTGTTTCCTTTGTCTTTTTTTTTGTCTGTGTATATATATGCCCACTTTTCAAAATCCAAACAATTTGCAATCTCTTTTTGTGTCAAATTACAGAAGTAAAATGGGCTGTTAAAGCAGTTTCATGTTAACTTCAATATTGACAGTCATTACATAAATAAATGAACATGAACTCTGTATGCAAATTTATTTACAAGCCAGGTGGCACACCAGGTAACCTGCGTACAAGCACAGACATCTACTGTATTAAATTGCAATAGGTAAGATAGTGTAATTTTAGAGTATGGAGGGAAAGAGATTGAACATGGTCAGAGCTGTTGTATTAATCATATTTTCTTTAGCAAAGCATCTCATATTTCAGTAACAGCTAGACTAATGTCTGCAATGAAACTGAATTAGAGGGGAGAGAGGTGTGAATGCACGTGTGTGTGTGTGTGTGTGTGTTACAGTGGTCATCAGAGTGTAGAAAAGGTCTGACTTTCAGTTCTAAACTCAACATACGGAAGAGCGATTTTACAGTTGAAGGACAAAAAAGCACACACACACTAGCTGAGTGCCTATGTTTCATGCACTGGCTTAACTGAGCATGTGCAGGGCATTAGTAATTGGGTTTGCATCCCATTTAGAACCAGGCCTAGACAATGAGTGACTTCGGATACCTCCTGTCCAATCAGAATCCGAAAAAAGCTTATTATCTTTCTTTCCCTGCACTGTGGAGTATGTTACAGTACACCAAGCACAACAGAATAACACCACTTTACTGGTAGTGTGTTGTTCTCAAAGGACAAAGGTGGTGGTTGCAGAAAGCCCCTGACAGCTCTTTCTGAAGGGTTTGATATACAGTAGAGAAGCAGTAGAGTAGCAAGAAATATTACCTTGAACCTTGGCAATTGATTCATTTTGGGCAGGAGTAGAATGGTGCATATAAATAGAAAAGTAGTGCAAACTAGGGTTAAAGGTGCAGCTAAGTTTTTAGCTGGCTCGTATTCATCCCAATAGAACAAGTTAGACTTTATAATGTTTCATCTCATCCTGGCTGCACAAAGATTGTTTACTAACTGCTGTCACTTCAAACAAAGATTTTTGTTAGTCTTATATTTTGTTACTTTTAAGGCACGTTCACATTTACCTTCGCACTGCGAAATTTTGTGGGCGAAATTCGGTCATCTCGCTGGGATTCCGTGCGATCGTGAATTTCATGTGATGGATTTCAGGTGGCGAAGAATTTTACATCACGGATTGCATGTGGAGTTCAAGTTCGGTGAACTTTGATAGGCAGATCTGTCAATCTGACCAATAGAAAGTTGCTTGGTTTGGCAGTTTAGCGGCAAGTTTCTTTTTAACGCCACTCTCCAAGAGTATAAAGTACAGCATTAAAAAGAGGCTGGTTTCTGGTTTCACACACACTCAACATCTGCCCAGGCCTTCTTCGCCACCTGAATCCTAAATGAATTTTTGCGTTGTTGCACACTTGACTGTGACCAGACAGCCGCTACTCGCGAGTTTTCTGCTGGCTGTAGGGTTTCGCGGTATACCGGTACTAATGAAAAATCGCAACTAAAAAAATTCTTAAACCGGTACAATATCATCTTGTTGCTAATTTTGGTACCATACTCCAGTATAGTGCTATTAGAAAACTTTAACGGGATGTGACATTTTTATTTTTTTATTTAAACAATGACAATTTGACAATTAATCAAATTCAAATGTCAATATGGCCAAGCGTGATCATTAAACAGAACAAGGATGTCATTTTATTAAATAATTTACAGTCTGCGAGTATTTCAGCATTTCATGTGAAATGCAGAGATTAAAAACTACAGTCAAAAACACACAGGAAGAACTCAAAAGGTCAGACAAAATAAAAGTTCCACCTAAATAAAACCTCAGTTTAACTGGATGCATGAAATTAAAGACATTATGACAGAAAAATCTCACTACTGCATTATTATTATTATTATTATTATTATTATTATTATATGCAAGCAATATCACAAAAGCAAGTGTATAATGAATATCAGCAGGCTGTGAGTAAGCTGTAACAGCCTTGTTCTACAGGTAAATCAGATTTTTTTCATTAATATTTTCATTTATACTGTGAAGCTCTGTTGTGAAGCATTTTATTTAACCAAAAACAAAATTTAATGTTCATATTCATTCGATTAAAGTATTACGTATGCATTGTTTTTGTTCAAACAGAAAACCTGGAATCCAGAAATGTTTTAATGGAAAACAGAATTTGTAACTATAAAACTTTATGCAGTTCTTTTAATCAAGTCCTTTTCTTTACAGTGAGTGAAAGTCTTGGTGCAGTTCCATAAACATGCAGTATCTAAATGTGTATACTGCATGTTTATGGAACTGCACAAAGACTTTCACTCACTGCTACACTTGTGCATATGGTGAAGTGACAATAAAACTGATGTGATTAGATTTTGATTTGGTTTAATTTCATCAGTAATCTGAGGCTATTTATTTTTTGCCCAAGTATCGATACCGAGGTACCAGGGCTGCAACCAAATCAATTATGTGACATTAAAATCTGATGTGTGAGATGGCTCTATATTGATCAACTCTTTAGATGTGTCAGAAGATGATTTTGCTCCATTTCAAAACTGGCACATGTCTGCTAGTGCAACATACAGCCAAGTCTGCAGCATTTATTTACTTTATACTATACAATCCAGAGAATGTCAAGCACATGTATTTTAAGTTATGTTGCTGTGTAGACTCATCCAACCTTGAGTCACATTACTCAAAGCCAGTATAAGGAACTCAACAGTTGTTATGACAGGTACTAAACCGAAGTAAAGCCCTGGTGTAACTGAGAAAACTGATAATTTCCTACACATGTAACGCATTACACAATACCAAATCTGTGTGTTGCATATAGCCTAATACTTGTGTCAGCTATTATGGTACGTTCCAGAATGCGAGTGTCTCCTACACCCATCTAAACAGTCACTTACCAAAACCAATACAACATACAGTACTTCAAGACCAAATATTATTACTTTTGATCCATATTAGTGTAACTGGTCCTGCTCAACCCCCTCCGAACGGGATTCGAACTGGCGTACAAGGAGGCTAAAGGCTACAGCCTCTAGCATCAGTCGCTAGTGCACCTCTTGAGGCCAGGGGAGTGAGGTTTACATACTGTACAGCTACCTACCAGCTGGCTTTCCTTACACTCCCCCCAAACCTCACTCCAATCTGGGTCACGGCACCACTGTAACCGGTCCTGCTCGACCCGCTTCGAACGGGATTCAAACCGGCGCAAAAGGAGGCTAAAGGCTACAGCCTCTAACATCAGTCGCTAGTGTGCCTTTTGAGGTAAGGGGAGTGAGGTTTACACACTGCACAGCTACCTACCAGCTGGCTGCCGTTACACTCACCCCCCAAACCTCACTTCCATCCGGGTCACGGCACCACTGTAACCGGTCCTGCTCAACCCACTACGAATGGGATTCGAACCGGCGTACAAGGAGGCTAAAGGCTACAGCCTCTAGCATCAGTTGCTAGTGCACCTCTTGAGGCCAGGGGAGTGAGGTTTACATACTGCACAGCTACCTACCAGCTGGCTACCGTTACACTAACACTGGTTCAAGCTAGCAGGCTACACAGGCTCACTCATTCATATGAGGCTTAGCTAAGGGTTTACATGATGGATGTGTCTCAAAACACAATATGTTGCCTACCTACACAGAACATGCGCAATAAATCAAAAACAAACAAAAAATGTTCCAATAATGCCTAAACATATGTCCGCTCAGCTGAACGCGCCTACGATGCCCCAAAATGTGTCTAGATAAGTGATCTAGATCGGTAATAGTAGCAGTAACTCAATAGGTTTTGAGACGTGGGCGGCGATGTTGCTTAATACCTTTAGCGACGTTTAAAAGACCAATTTCTCACCATATATCATAGCCAGCCCGGTTTCGTGCAGGAAGCGCACTCTTCTGTGTTTGAAGAGCCATATTGTGAGGATAGTGAGGGTCAAAAGCAAAATGAATGTGAGTAAATTCACGCTGTCCTGCCTGTGACTTTCCTCTGCCTCTTTCTCCGTGGTAAGTTCCTCCATGCCGCCGTCATCTGCTCTTATCCGATAACTTTGGCTTAAAATGCAAATTAAAATAGGAAATAGTGAGCTTTGTCCTAATATATAAGATGTCCATGGCTTTGGTGCTGTGACCACCTCCATGGTGCAGGATGCTGTTACCTTACTCACTCACTGCCTCAGCTGCGTCAGATGAGCAGCAGACAGCAACTCGACCTCTTAAAGACACATGCGCGCGCGCGACTAAGTTAAAAAAAAAAAAAAAAAAATATATATATATATATATATATATATATATATATATATATATATATATATATATATATATATATATATATAAACATTAATAAAAAGGGCAATTTCGTCTCTGGAATGTGAATACAAAACACGTGCGCAATATTTAATTATCTGTGACTGACACTTTGCGCTTTATCATGAATTTAAATACAGAATAGTAATGGTAGCTAAATATGGAGATGGAATTGTTGCATATTAACATACAAATGGAAAGAGTTTCACAAAAATGAAATGAATTCATAAATAAAAAGAATGAGATTTACAAATATATGTTAGGAGTTTCACAAAAAGAAAGTGAATTCACAAATAAATAAAATTAGATTTGCATATTAATTATTTTTTATTTACAAATATATTTTTTAACTCACAAACACAACTCTGTCCAGCATTCATTTGTGAATCATGCGCATTAATTTGTGGATCGCTTCCTGTGCATTTGAGGATCGTTACATGCATTTGTCGATTTTAAAAAAAATCTAGCCTCAAGATGTGAACACAAATCTGCAAATAGGTGAACTCCACCCATCATCTACTCAAGCCAATCAGATAACGGCCACATTACTTGGACCAATCGTAGCACACTCTATCTTCAACCAATCACACTTCGTTTTACTATCAGGGAGGGACTAGAGTCACAGTGCTCTCATGAGCATGGAATCAAATAGTGTTGGGTTTGAGTCCACCTTAGTCCGAGTCAATGGGCTGAGTCCGACTCAAGACCGAGTCCATAACAGGCCGAGTCCGAGTCTGAATGAATCTGTTCATGAATCTGAATTAAAATTGTAACCGTAAACTCAACATCAATATTTTAAGCTTATTTTAAACTTCACAACTAAGAAAAACAGTTTGTCAACATAAATGTAACAAAAACACCTCTATTTCATATATACATTTTATGATTAGTATCCTGCTGAACAGACTTCAAAGTGGTTTCAGAATGAAAGCATATGCTTTTGGTGTATGAAGACAAAACTGTCCTTCAACACAATTCTTATTACGTTCTGTTGTCATTTCAATTATTTGTTGCTTTTTTCCCTCCACTCAAACATAGACTAAAGAAGGTGAAAGCTGCGTTAGTTTCGAATTTTAATTTAGTTTTCATTTTTACTTAATTTTCAGTTTGTCAATTCAATTTAATTTTAAATAGTTTTATTTAAAATTATCCCTATCTAAAGAAATTATAGTCTATACCTGAGATTTCTTTCTGAACCTTTTTTCTCTATCTGCTGACTGATTTAGGAAAATACAGTACATACAAATGAGTCAACACAGAAGTTATTAGCACTCGCTGAGAAGTTACATCTCATGATTTGACTGACAAATGCTACATCCAAAAACTCTGGGAAAGCCCACTGATAATATTAGGGCCATGTCGTCATGGACATGATTTTCTAGTTAATTTACGGGAAACCGCACAATGCAGGGCAGTTCTGTGTGCTGCTCGTGTACCTAAATCCCTGATGCGTCCATGTGCGTCTCGCAGCTGCTGCTGCAAAAGATAAAAAAATTATAATAATTGATATCTGCTTCAGTGGCAGCTGCGTTGGACTGCAATCAGTCTGAAATCTTTAAATACCAACCAAAGAAAATTTCATTGAGCTCTTCTTTAACCACAGAAACATGAAAAATAATAATTTTGAGTCATAAATTTAACAGAATTTTCCTTTAAAAGTGTCAGAGATACAGGCTATAAAAAATTTAAAAAAAAAACGTGCATAAGTTACCTAGTGGTTTACAATAAAATAAAATAAACATTTAATATAAAAACATCATAACCAACTAAATTAATCTCATAACATGAAGTTTACATTCATACACAAATCATTGTGTCATTGAATAATACATTTATTTTATAGTATATAATTAAATTATAAACAAAACATTTCACTGCCCAAAATATCCTAACATTTTATTGTGCATGGTTGAATGTTGTGAATGGTGGACAAATTCTGTAAAAGAATGTATTTTAAGCAGCTCGTCAATGTTTTGAAAATAGTCAGTCAATAATTAATAGGTGCTGTTTATCTGTTTAGAGCTGCTGTCTGCTTTAGCAATAATGCTTTTTTCCCCTGACTATTTAAAAAGTTACACAGTTAATTCATCAAGCTATTATGGACCAGTTCAAGCTGACAACACTGCGTGTTGACCACAAGAGACTACAGAAGCCTACATGTGTATATACATTACGCCTAAAAAGGCTTAATATCCAATATGAATACTATTTTTATGTATTTTTATTTCGATATGCTTTTTTAGTAAACTGTGAGAGACATGATGTGGGTGACTTGACTCAATGGAGTTCTTGATTTTAAGTTTTTAACCATGATGAAACCGCAATGCAAGCACCGTCTTGGCTGCACAAACGCCACGTGCAATTTAACCAGTTGTCAGGTCCTGTGTCATGTGAAACTGCCTTGTTTAGTTTCTATTACATTGGATACATACCCATCTTTATGTTTTCATTGTGCCAGCCACCTCGGTAGTCGATGTTATACAGTAGTCTCTTTAGTAACAGTCAAGCGTATTGGTTGACTGATGAGTGTGCCTGTGCGCGTGCGTATATGTGTGTTTGCTTAATCACAGTGAAACAACTCTGGCTACGTCTACGACTTCAGGGGCTAATACAGCTACATGCAAACAGAGATGTGTTCATTAATTTCTGTTTTGTTATTTATTTACATTTTTTTCATTAGTCACAAATGTCATGGACTCGGTTGGACTCGGCTGGACTCGGCTCGAGTCTGAGACAAGTCTGAGTAAAAATGCACCTGATTCCACGAGTCCATTAACTCGACTCGTGACTCGGACTCGTGGGTATTAATTTATGGTTTGTGCACCTAAGATCATCTAATATGATTCATGTTTTATAAAGACACTATCTGTACTGCTGATCTTTTGTAGTGTCAAGTAGTGTGTCTGTTTGGATCTGCCATGTAACATTAAGAGTAAAGGTTTTGACGACACATTTCATTCAAGAAACTTGGTTAAAATTAAAATAGCAGACTCATACAGTCAGCCAGGTCAGCTGTAAAGCTAATGATCAGGACACTTTACAAATGGGCAATTTTCAGCTGTGGACATATAACAAGACACTACACATGTTTATAACCTCCTGGTTTATGGGGACCTGAAGAAGACCATCCTGCAGCGGGTTGGCCGCAGTCCAGAGCAGCATCGCCAGCTCTTCCAGTCGATGAAGTTGGAGACGACCGGCCGCCCGTTTGCCTTCACCCAACGGCTCCGAGACGCCTGCCGGAGATTGCTGCTGGCAGGGGATCGCGACGTTGAGAGAATATTCAACCAGGTGGTATTGGAGCAGCTCGTCCATTAGCTACCGCGAGGAATGGCGGAATGGGTCCAGTGCCACCGCCCGGCGTCGCTAGAGGAGGCTGTTCAATTGGCGGAGGATCATATGGCAGCGTACCAGAGGGCAGAAGAGCCCTCCCACTCTCTCTCCCCTCCCCCTGTGTTTTCCCCATTCTCTTCCCCCTCCCCTCTTCTCTCTCACTCTGCTCTCTCCCCAGAGCCCGTTCCTGTCCCGCGGAGGCGAGGAGTCCCGCCACTGAAGCCAGTTCCCCACGCACAGGGTGTTGCATCACCCACAGCAGCGACAGTGCCCCGCCGCTCTCCCCCTCAGGTGGAAGTGTCCGCCGACACAGGTGCAGGCATGTCGCCTGGGCCGGTCTGCTGGAGTTGCAGGGATCTGGGACACTTCTGGGATCAATGCCCTGTGATGGAGCTGGGAACGGTGGTCCGGATTCCTGACACTCTGCAGAATGACCTCGATTGGGCCGGAGCATACCTGATACCGGTAAGTGTCAAGGGGGGTACTCACTAAGCATTGGTGGACACGGGTTGTAATCAAACCACTATCCACCAACACTTGATTCAACGCGAGGCTTTGGGCACAGCTAAAACGGTGAGGGTGAATTGTGTGCATGGGGATATTCACGACTACCCTGTGGTGACCCTTATTAAATTTCGGGGAACAAAACATAGAGTGGAGGCCGCGGTTATTTCCCGCCTCACCCATCCACTGATTTTGGGGACTAAATGGCCTGAATTTAGAAATGTATTAAAGGGAATATGCGCGGATGGGTCCTGCACTAAAGCAATGAGATGTGAGATGTGCGATGCTCTGGCAGGGGAGGCGGAGCCAGGGCCGTCTTCGTCTGCTCCACGTCAGGATGGTGTGGGGGGGGAGAGGCTGCAGCCCCTCCCGTCCTCGGGGGATTTCCCAAAGGGGATTTCCCTTTGGAGCAGTCATGAGACGAAACCCTCAAGCATGCCTTTGACCAAGTGAGAGTGATCAATGGTCAACAACAGCCGGGTGTCGAAATTTCATATCCTTATTTTGCAATTATAAACGAGCGGTTGTATAGAGTGACGCAGGACGCTCAAACAAAGGAAGATACAACCCAGCTCTTAATACCGCAGAGCCGTCGGGAAATGGTGTTCCAGGCGGCTCATTATAATCCCATGGCGGGTCATCTAGGGGAAAGGAAAACACTGAACTGCCTAATAGCCCGTTTTTATTGGCCGGGCATTGGCAGCGATGTTCGCAGGTGGTGTGCGGCATGCCGCGAATGCCAGCTGGTGAAGCCGCCGGCCACACCAAAAACGCCATTGCGCCCTCTTCCGCTGATCGAGGTCCCCTTCGAGAGGTTTGGAATGGACCTCGTCAGGCCATTAGAGCGGTCAGCATGCGGACATCGCTTTGTATTGGTCCTAGTGGACTATGCAATGCGATATCCGGAAGCAGTGCCTCTGTGCAACATCTCAGCACGCAGTGTTGCGGAGGCACTCTTCAAAATAATCTCCCGGGTGGGGATTCTGAAAGATATCCTCACCAATCAGGACACAACCTTTATGTCACGAACACTACGCGGGCTTTACGAATTATTGGGCATTAAATCAATCCGCACCAGCGTTTACCATCCACAAACAGATGGCCTGGTGGAGCGATTTAATAAAACCCTTAAAAATATGATTCGTAAGTTCATGCACAAGGATGTTAGAAATTGGGACAAATGGCTCAATCCCCTGTTATTCTCAGTACAAGAGGTCCCGCAAGCCTCCATGGGATTTTCCACATTCGAGCTGCTATATGGGCGGCACCCGCGCGGCGTGCTTGATGTTATGCGTGAAGCTTGGGAGGAGGGACCATCAAACAGTAAGAATGAAATTCAATACGTTCTTGATCTTAGAGCAAAACTCCACACTTTGGGGCAACTAACACAGGAGAATTTGCTCCAAGCTCAAGAATGACAGAGCCGACTGTACGACAGGGGAACACGGCTGTGGGAATTTGCACCGGATAAGGTACTCGTATTACTTCCCACATCGCGCTCCAAATTACTCACCAAGTGGCAAGGACCCTTTGAGGTCACACGACGAGTGGGGGATCTCGATTATGAGGTAAAGCGAACCGATAGAGGGGGCGCATGTCAAATATATCACCTCAACCTCCTGAAATTGTGGAGGGAGACGGTCCCTGTGACGTTGGCTACGGTTGTCCCGGAGAGGGTGCAGCTCAGGCCAGAGGTGAATACAAAACCCAGTCATTTCACCCCGGTCACTTGCGGAGACCACCTCTCACCGTATCAACTCACAGAGGTTGCCAAGCTGCAAAAGTTGTTTGCAGACGTGTTTTCCCCTCTACCGGGTCGTACGAGCCTCATACAGCATCACATCGAGACCGAGCCGGGGGTGGTGGTACGTAGCCGTCCCTACTGATTGCCCAAGCACAAAAAGAAAATTGTCCGGGAAGAATTGGATGCAGTGCTCGATATGGGGGTAATAGAGGAATCCCACAGCAATTGGTCCAGCCCGGTTGTTCTAGTTCCTAAGAGCGACAGGTCTGTACGGTTCTGTGTGGATTATAGAAAAGTCAACACGGTGTCTAAATTTGACGCATACCCATTGCCTCACGTTGATGAGTTGCTAGATCGGTTGGGCACTGCTCGATTTTATTCGACACTGGATTTGACAAAGGGTTATTGGCAGATCCCCTTGACAACAATTTCTCGTGAAAAACAGCCTTCTCCACGCCGTTTGGATTACACCAATTTGTGACGCTTCCGTTCGGTTTGTTTGGAGCCCCAGCTACATTTCAGCGTCTCATGGCCTGAATCCTCAGACCACATTCGGCTTACGCCACTGCCTACTTAGATGACATCATCATTTACAGCAATGATTGGCAGCGGCACATGCAGCATCTGAGGGCGTTCTGAGATAGCTGAGACGAGCGGGACTCACAGCAAACACCTAGAAGTGCACGAATTGGGCGGGTGGAGGTACGGTATCTGGGCCATGGGCAAGTGCATCCCCAAATTGACAAGACTGCGGTGTTTGCGACCTGCCCGAGGCACAAGACCAAAAAGGGGGTGAGACAGTTCCTGGGGCTGGCTGGCTATTATAAGAGATTCATGCCTAATTATTCAGATGTCACCAGCCCGCTGAATGATCTCACTAAAAAGGGAGCTCCAGAGTCGGGCGGTGGGGATATGTGGCAGCGGGGGCATGGTCAAGCATCCGTCCGGAGAGAGAGAAAGCAGTAAGGGCGCTTGCACCTGAGCTAGATTATGTGTAACACCTGTCTCTAGTTCCAGTGAGCATGGGGAGAGCGGCATATAAGCAGCCACACCACCAGCAGAGAGTGAGAGAGTCTGGCACAAGGAAGGCCACGGTGCTCCTGAAGCTGCTACATTTAATCTGTTATGTTTGTGAAGCTGATGTGTTTAAGTTACTAGTGCCTGTGAAGCTAATGAGTTTAAGTCTACGTGCCTGTGAAGCTGACGAGCTTGTGAAGTTGTAAAGCATTGAAGTGGCCGATTAAAAGTCCTACCTGAGCCTGGAAAAACCTGCTTCCCTGTGTTCTCCTTTCATTCTGTTTGTGAGCTGTTATAAACCCATATATAAATCAATAGTTATAATAATAATAGATATATTAGATATCTATGGTGAAACCTATGTTATAAGTGCCACAAGAATCCTGAACTTTCCGGTAAAAATTTGTCTCCGACCCTGTCTTAAAGGTATAGTTTACTATTTCACCCAAAAATCATTTACTCACCCATTCAAAACTCGTATTTCCAACTAAGAATTTTTGGTTTCCAGAACGTTCTGGTAATGTTAGGTTTTGGTTCCCAGAACAAAGCTTAGGTACTTTTTGGTTTTCAAGGAACCATTTTTTTTTTTTTTTTTTTTTTACTGGAAAAGAACGTTTGTTTTAAGTTGTACATGGTGGTTCCCCTATAATTACCTTAAAGGAGCTGTAAGCAATTTTTGCCATTCTACTTCAATGAGACTGAGCCGTTGAATTAGCCACGCCCTCTCTTTCCAAAACCCGCACTCCAAAGATACCAAACGAGCTTTATTAAGACCGACATCGTGCAGAAACGGTTGTTTAAAACAACAGCAGCAAAGTAGCTCCCTCAACAGAAAATTGCTATGAGCAACATGACATAAAAATAGCAGTAAGCCTCAATAATTTGCTGCAACTACAATACTACGAGAACAAGTTAAAAGAGTGAGCAGCGAAAAACGTCAATGTCCACGGTCCGCAGACACATTTTTGTTTGCTGTTTACAAAGTCTACAGCTGTCACAGAGACCAGTGAGATATCTCAGAACACTTATTTCATTAATATCTTTAAGGGAGTAGGAACAATTTTTGCATACCTTTCCATGAAAAAAATCGCTTACAGCACCTTTAACCTCTCAGAACCTTTCTGCAACCATGCTGCAACCTCAATAAACAGATAAACCATTGATAGATTCATTATTTACTAATTAATTATAATTATAAAATCAGCCTAAGCACATTTTGGAAGATTAATCTTTTCTGCAACCCTGCTGTGCATTAATACCATACTGAAAACTGAGCCTTGATTTTGCATTTCCTAAAACACTGTAACTCAGCTCTGGACATTATTATGCAAAAATTGAAGTAAATTATTTCAAATAGCCATTGTCTTCAACACAGTCGAGGGTTTTTAAAATCAGAAATTTATTGACATATAGTACATTAAAAACTGAATGAACATTCAATTAACCTTAACTAGGCTAACATTAAATTCATTTCTTACCACTTAAGTGTCCAGTTTAGCAGAGACATTCCTGCTTCTCTTCAGTCAATAAACAAAAAACTTCTTGGTTACACTTATACATCATGTTCTTCTCAGTTATATGAGTCAAATCATTATCAAATCAATAGCATAGGCCTATGTATTTAATCTTACATCTTAAATGCTGTACTGCACTAATGTCTGTCAAAGTTGCCTGTCAACCTCTCTACAATGTTAATGCAATAATGAAAAATAATGAAACATGCAAATGAAATTTAAAAAAAAAAAAAAAGCACATTAGAGAACGTTCTGTGCAAGTTCTTATTAGGGTGTCATACAAAAACCTCCCTGCAATGTTCTGGGAAGGTTAGTTTATGGTTATAAAAATAAAACCTAAAAATAACCATTAGAGAATATTCTGTATAGATTTGTTTTTGGTTGTCACACAAAAACATTCCTGCAACATTCTGGGAACATTAGTTTATGGTTATAAAAAAATATAACCTAAAGAGAATGTTCCTAGAACATTAGGAATTGGTTCCCAAAAAAATAAATAACTAAACGTGAACCATGTATGCTAACGATAGGGGAACGTTCTGTGTTTGCTGGGTTCTTTCTTCCTGACAAGCTTAAGAACTATTTAAAAATATTTATAATCCAAGTCTTCTGAAGCTATAAAATAACTATATAATATATACAATAACAGACATTTAAGTAATTATTTACTGAAAATCTTCCCCTCTACCACAGCTCTCAAATCTCATTCACAAAATTGGCACCAATGACATTGAGCATGTTTACATTCACGTTCTTACACCGATTATGCTTAATAAGCCGACAACGCGTGTGGTCATGTAAACGCAATTAACCACGTACCTTTAACGGCGTAAAGGCCCTAAATGGCTTATGAATAACCCAATCAACATGGGTATATTTTTGCCCATTACGCCGATTTCGCTTGGCATGTAAACACCTTACCCGGTTGTAAAGCCGAGGAGGGCGGGGCCGGGCTGGAATGACGCACGCCCGGTCCCCAATCAGCCTGATGGGGCGCGTGAGGGATAAAGGCGGCCGTGGATGACAGTTCGAGAGAGAGAGAGAATCACAGGCAGCTGTATTGTGTGTTTATGGTTGTGTGTTTTTGGTTAAGTTGTTTATTAAATTATTATTTAAGTTGTCAAGCCGGTTCTAGCCTCCTCCTTTCCACTGAACCCCCTTACACCAGAGTTCTTACTAGCTCATCCAATGTGCGCATGTGTTGAGCGCATGCCTCTTCACGTCAAAAGCAGAGAATAAAGTGATTATTTCAATGTCATGTAAACGAGGATTTCTTGCCTTGTCAGATTTTTTAAATACGCTGATTTTAGAGAGTAATCAGCATATTGGTGTGCATGTAAACATGCTCATTTATGTTAAACCCACTCCAATATATCCTGAGGTGGCAAATTTAAATGTTTTCAGAGCTATGTGTTTGGGATGATATGAGAGCACATGATGAAAGAATTTTCATTTTTAGGTGAATAACTATAGAATAACTAGTTTTCAGAGACCAATTCATTAAACTTCACAAAGACTGATGCAAATTTTCAAATCATTCCTATACAAACGCATTAGCACAGGCACAAAGTGTTTTGTTCTAAATCACTGAAAATGGGGTTGTTTAGAATCATGTGACACCCTATCACAGACCACCAGGGTCTCACTGTCACATTGATTGAAGAAAACAGGAATTTGAGATTTCCTTTTTACTCTTCTGCATGTTATCACACTTCCTTTGCTATTTGAAAAATGGAAAGCCATAATTTCCATACTTAAAAGCTTGTTCACTGTGTTAAACTAACTTTATAGAATAGTAATGACTATAACCCTATAATAATACTGAAAGTTTGCAAATCCATATGTATTCGGTCTGTATTTGGTCCAGTCAGAAAAATCAAAGCTGCCAGAACTTTCTGTCAAAATGCTATAGACATCGGCTTTTGGGCCATCATATATGAAAATAATTTCCTTATGTGCTTCCTGAAAAAGGTATTAGCTTATTGGTAAGTCTTATTATTGCTGTATTTTCTATCAAGTGACAACATTTAAATTGCACAGATGAGTCCATGCATGCTGTCTACAGGAGAACATTTTATTTGTGTGCTTGTTTGTTTTACCAAAGGAACACTTGAATAGCTTTGTATGCACATTGCGCCAATTAAACAGCAGTAATTTAATCCAGTTCAGCAGCACCAATATTTGTGTTTCATGCACAGATGTGTATGTGAGTGCTGAGTCATATACAAAGACAAATAAAAAAAAAATACACAAATAAGTGTAGGAGTGCATGTGCATTTTATGCCACTCCAAAAGTTTCGTTTTCCTCAGTTCTCTAGTGTTTACCTCAGCAATTCTCTCCTTAAAAACACCATGTGATCCAATCCTGCATCTACCCTTTTAAAATAATTTATTCATAATATTGGTTCAAATTTAGTTTCTTGCTGCTGCAGAATGTCACTAATGTAACCATATTTCATAAGCATAATATCCACTTGTTAAATCAACTTAAATGAACAAATTCCAGTTGTTAATTCTCCTTAAAATATCCATTAAGATTAACAATTTTTTATGTTTTTAAATATTAGTGTAAAACATTATGCAAACACAGGGAAAATGACCCTCTGACAAAGATAAACACAGATCAGTATTTCAATATATTATAATTTTGCTCGCATCAATGTATAGGCTAAAAGATTAATATAAAACACCAGAAAGCATGCAACAAAGGTGGAGTTGCTCAACTAAAGCAAATGATCAAAAAAGGGGAAAATAGGCTGTTTTCATTTGTATTTCATATTCATGCTAAAAATTATATGATTAAGAGAACAAATTGAAATAATGTATTTTCTTTTATTGCATGTAAATACACTGCATTGTTCACTGAACTGCACTAAACTGCTATTTAATCATTATTATTGCTATTAATCTTAATAATAAACTCATAACTTGACTTGATATGCTGTCCCACTTTACCTCTTTATTTATTTATTTCATAAATCATAACATAAGTCAACTTTAATTTTTTTTTTTTTTTTTAACCTTTAAGATTTTCCTCAAATTTATATGTAATTTTCTTTCCCACTGCTTTTCCCACCACCGGTCATGAATTGAACTCATGCACACATGCCAACGTAACATCATTAACTTAAAACCTCCAAAAGTTAATTGTGAACTTTCTAAAGATGAAGATTAGTAATGATTTTTAACCATTTAATGGAATATTCTGGGTTCAATACAAGTTAAGCTCAATCGACAGCATTTGTGGCATAATGCTGATTACCATAAAAATGTATTTCTACTCGTCCTTCCTTTTCTTTAAAAAAAGCAAAAATTGAGTTTACAGTGAGGTCCTTACAAAGGAAGTGAATGAGGGCCAATTTTTGGAGGGTTTAAAGTCAGGAATGTGAAGCTTATAATTTTATAAAAGCAATAACATTAATTCTTCTGTTAGAACTCATGTATTATTTAAGCTGTAAAGTTGTTTAAATCATCATTTTCCAAGTTGTTTTAGGGTTTGTTGACATTACATCGTCATGGCAATGAAGTTGTAAAATTCGCAAAAACTTTACACAGGAAAAGGTTAGTATGTGAGTTTATCTCACTAAAATCATGTTAACATGCATATTGTTTATGTCTTGTGGCTATACTTTTGAAATAATGAGTATTTTATGGATTGGCCCCCATTCACTTCCATTGTAAGTGCCTCACTGTAACCTTGATTTTTGCTTTTTTTTTTTTTTTTAAAGAAAAGGAGGGATGAGTCACAATTAATTTTTTGTGGTAATCAATTTTATGTCACAAATGCTGTTGATTGAGCTTAACTTGTACTGAACTCAGAATATTCCTTTTAAGGGAATACATATGGATATAACAGGGACCAAGCTTAACTGTCCCACTTTACCCATATTCACCCTTATAATACAGTTGAAAACCACATCTCAGTTGATTGGTATCCAGAAAAGCAGATAACTAACATCTTTTGTTCTTGCCGCACACATATAACACATAAAATAATATTGTTAATATGTTAACATATATTAGTAATTGAAATATTTCACTTTCCATTCTCCTTCCTCATACACTTGGTTTTTCAATAACATTACTTGTCTGAAAATGAGTGGTGGTTATTTATGTAATGAGCTTAGTGTTAAAAATGAGGGTATGATTGCATGCCCACTAAAAGGGACTTACAGAGCAATAGCACACAAAAACACATGAATAACAGTAAATGTCCTCTCAGCACAATTTGTATTTTGCACTTTTCCAAGATAACGTGACCCTCGGCTGCAGTGTGACTTTCCTCTAATCTAAAAAATAAATGCTTAGCAAGCAGTAAAACATAATAGTAATAAACAAGAAATAGATGGCCATTTTGATTAGAATGTATGTACCGTAATGTTATTTATTTGACAGCACAAACTGACACATTTGATAAATGGGTGGTCAATTTTTGCAAATGTTGAAAAGGTCACCACTATGAACTCATCAACAAATCAGATTTCAGTATAAACTTATTAATAGTAAGTATCTAAAAAATAATTAAAGCAACTAGTCCGGAGTGGCTTATGTTATTAGATGATGAATGGACTAACATGCCTGATAGGTCTGAGTTTTAACACAAACCAAACAGTACCTACCAATTTTATGTTTCACATTTACAACTGTACATATTGTTAATTAGTCATTTACAAAGATGAGCGTTCAAAACACACAAGCAAAACTGCTTAAAGGGATAGTTCACCCAAAAATGAAAGTTCAGTCATTGTTTACGCACCCCTGTGTTGTTATAGCCCTATATGACTTTCTTTCTTTTTCTTAACACAAAGGGGAAAATTTTGAAAATATGTTGTGCTCAGTGATGTCATACAATGGCAGTTTATGGTGACCACATCTTCAAGCTTCAAAATAATGCAAAAGTATAATTCAGAAGTCTAATCAATTATTGCATGAGACTCATGATTGTTATGAAATCATACGATAAGGTTTGGTGAGAAACAAACAAAAATCAAATGTATTATTAGTGAAAATGTTCACTGACCGTTGATCTCCTGTGTGCGTTCATGATAGGGCAAATTCTCTTTTTAACAGTAAGAATAAAAGTTTGGATAAAAGGTCCCAAGGGTGTATTGAAAGTGTGTTTTTCTCTAACAATGAATTGAATTACTTCATATGCAGTTTGTGAGTAGACAAAATGATGAAACATTTCAAATGTACAGAAATCAGCGTTTCAGCTTGCTGAAATTGATCTGACTCAGGGGTGCTGGCTTGACCTCTCTGGACATGGCTTTCCACATGCAGGCCCCTGATGTGCTTGCTGTGTCTGTCCTTCCCATCCTGACATACAGCTCAACCTTAAAAAGCAGCGCGGCTGCATAGCTGCAGCACGACCCAAACCTGCGATGATTAGCCTTCTATTAGAGCATGAATTTGATGTAAACAATAGATCTAGATAATATTCACATATGCAATTTATAGAGGGCATACTGTATTAGCCCTATATTACTTACAGCATGAAATAATATTCAGTCCTATATCTAAAAATACAATTTTACATAGACTAGATTGTAGTAGCAGCAGCAGTTTTACAATAAAAAAAAAACAGTTAATACTAACCCAGCCATGCAAGTGCAGTTCGCCATCAGTATATAGTTGTTTGAACTGTTTATAATAGCCCATGTCATGTATAGCTGAGTTTTATGTAGGTGCCTTGACGCTGGCTAGGCATTACTTTGGTCTGTAATACACAAAAATCATTCGACAAATCTCGGTATTCAATGTCCTGGACATGACCGCAAAGTACAAAATTATATGCGTCAAGAGATTTGTATGCCTTGAGTTTTTCTTTCGTATAGACGCTGGGTTCTTCCACAAGGTATACCAAGATGTCCGGCCACTGTAACTTTGGCCATTTAGCTGGATCCTTGAACCATTGATCCGACAGTGAGTACGGGTCAGGAAACCTCACCCCATTGCTAAGGGTTAGCTTATTTGTGTAACACAACCCGTTTTCTGCTGGCAAACCAATCAAATAATTGGAGAAGGCGTCCGGATGATCCATATTCCTATGGATTTTGGCCCTCACAACTGACACCGCTACTGCAGAACTGTCATTTTCTGCCACCAGTTAGGCTCCGCCCACACAAAACGTCATCGCTGTTTACGAACACAAAAAATAACTATTTTCACAATTTCTCCCTTTGTGTTAAGAAAAAGAAATTCATATAGGGTTGTAACATTACAGGGGGAGTAAACAATGACTGAATTTAAATTGTTGGGTGAAGTAATCATTAAATTATACATGTACACATAAACAGAGTAGCTAGAGCAGGGGCCAAGTCCCCCACCCTCGATGGACTTCATAGATGCGGCTCAGCTTTGATTCGCTGTTACCTGGCAACGCGGTCCACTACACTGATTGGCTGGCTCGCAGGTCAAGGAAACGGGAAGCACACAGTTTGCCTGTGCTTGATTTAGGGCGATTAAACCAGCTGTAACTACGGACCGAGACTATTACAGAAACGCGTGACATTTACGACAGGAGGGGCGCCCTGACATATCGCGGAATATTCACAGGTACTTTGAGAGACATCTCGCCCGCTGGTTTGCATAAATGGGGTGCTTCTTCTCCAAAAAGTCAAGGAGAAAATCTAAAAAGGACTCCGCTTTGCCCGCTGGGAACGACAGCGTTACGGGCAATGAGCTACCCGAAACCAACAACACTGCGCTCGGCAGCAACAGCAACCAAGAGGCGCCAAAGCAATACAGCTGGGATAAACGAGAAAAGGTACAAAGCTGAATTATAACCTGTTTTTGTATCTAGGGTATTGTATTGCGTAAACAGCTAATAGTTCCTAACAGTTGCGTTAAGAATGATACAGGGTGAAATTCAACCAGAGTCCACAAAAAACAGCTAATCACAAGAGTACAAGAACCATAATGACATACACGTTAGCTGAATTCGCCTATATAAAGCACAAGCACAAACACGAGCCGAGGTGCATATGATGCAGTTCCAGACATGCATAATCACGCTAGCGAAGGGTTTGGCCCCTCTCGGTCAGTGTTAATGACTGCCAGCCACTGTTGCTTTCGATTGGCCAGCGATACGAGTCTCACTCGTTGGATATAGGTTTTCCTATGGTAAATTATAGACAGAGCTTGTTATCGGCTTAAATACAGGGTACGTAATTTGTTTGCCTGGTGGTTGTCCAGATAATTCTGTGTTAGGGATTAGCACATAAGTGGTGTTGCCATCAACATGTATGTCAGAATGAGTGTCTGTTCCTGCGATCGCAATACTATAAGCAAAGCTTTGAGAGTTTTTAGGTGTCCTGAAGTTTCCATTTTATGAAGCTATTATGTTTAAATATTGCCCTAGTTGAGGCTATTAAGTGCAAATGAAATACATGAATCAAGTGCAAAGTACATCAATGTTTTCCCTATTAAAATATTGCCTGTCAAGGACAGTGTCTGATCTGATGGATTAGACATTTCTGTTGTCTTGTTACATGGCAGTGGTGGTAAACATATGGACTGGAAACCCAAATGCCTCAAATTTGATCCCTGCCAGGCTGGGACAACAGTTGAACATTACCATCTGTCACTGCTTTGCCCCTGAGCAAAGCACTTGACCCTAGGTCACTCTAGTAGAGGGATACTCTAAAATGTAATAAAAGCTCTAAATGTATTGAAGGCCCTAAATGTAATAATATTGGCTCCTAAATGTACACTGAAACCCTGAATATGTTAGCAGAACTAAACAATTTAGGGTACATTTTTAAGTTAATAAATTACAAGATTTTGTACTACTCATGCGTGTTGATTTTTTTCTTAACTTGAAATATTGAGTAAGCAAACTAATGCATTTTAATGGTACTTAACTTTAAATTGAACTCTTTGTCTGAACTTAAAATCACCATGTAGGCTCAACTTAAATATATCAAGTAGAGGGAACCCAACAAGGTGGTACAGTGAATGTTAGCATGCTAAATTCACTATTCACTATAATGGTAACCCCCATAAAATAACATGACAGAAACTCTTCTAAACAACACAACAAAACATTAAACACTAACAAATATCTCCCTTTAAATTCATCTTGCACAAAGACACACTATATAACACAATTTTAACATTTACTCTCCCTGTCGTGTGCCATGTAAAGCATGCTGGGAAATAAAAATCCCCTTCACAGTTTCAGTTAAATTTAAGTTCCTGTAAATTTCATTAAACAATTCAGGTTACTTAAAAGGTGTAAGTTTCATGAAAACAAAAGAAAGAGAAAGTTCTAAATACTCATCAAGGTTCATTTATTTGAACTAATTTGTATGATGTAATTTTTCCCTACTCAAAACAATTAATTATTTTGAGCAATAGGGTTTACAGTGAGGTGCCATGAGGATGTTTAAGGTAAGGCAGTTTACATTTGTGTTTTAATATTAGTGTATTATGTAGATATAATGTTTATGCATTAGCGTTTTTGATAATGATATTTAGATTAAAGATGTTAGTATAGTTGATGAATGTAAATGGTAATGGTAAGTTTATTTACTTAAAGGTGCTACAAGTGATTTTAGCTGTTTTTGAACTTCCATGAGACTGAGCTGTTAAATTAGACATGCCCCCTCTTTCCAAAACACCACCCTCCAAAAATGAAATTGAAACTGACACCAAACAGTAGAGCAGTGCATCATATCATGGTTGTCAACACAAAAGTAGCGTCTCGGCTGACAACTGTAATATGCCATTAAACCTGAATTTTCCGCTCCAACTATTATGCACAAAATGATTGACAGGCAGAAAGCACATCAAAGGCTTCTGATTGGCTGATCAAAGAATGTGTCCACGGCCCGTGGTCACATTTTAGTTGAGACTTTATCACTGCAGAACAAAAATGGGCTTTTCCCAATCAGTGGGCACTTTCAAACCATTGAGTTCCTACTTTCATTGGTTAGTTTAGAAATGCCCACCCTGGTTTGGAAACGCCCACTGATTTGTACACTTGAGATTCCCTACTTTCAGTGGATAGTTTAGAAACGCCCATCCCTGCTTCAATATGCCCACAGATTTTGAAAACAAATCTCTGTTCTGCAGAGTCCTATACTTGTATTAGTTTGCTGTTTACACATTCTAGTGCTGTCACAGAGACCGGTAAGATATCTCAGGACACTTATTTCAGTGACATCTTCCGGAGAAGGAATTTTGCATACCATTATAAAAAAAAATAAATAAAAAAAAAATAAAAAAAATAGCTTACATGCACCTTTAACATACAGTTCAGTATGGTTTCAGTATGGCTTAATGGCCAAAAGTCTTCAAGTTTATATTCATCTATATCCTTGATTCTATTTTATCGGGATGAATATATGGGGTTATATTATGTTTTGTATGACATCTTTTTAATGATAAATTGTTCACATTTACTAAGTACATAATCATTAACTTAATCTCTAAACATGATTGTCTCACTAGTTACTAATTAGTAAATGGCCAGTAGGAGCTGTAAACATTATAAATCTAAATTATATATGGTTAATTGGTGTAAAATGTAAGAATTATAACAATCAGAGCCTTTATTACATTTAGGAACAAAAATTAGGATAAAAGTTTAATTACATATAGGGTTTTTTATTACATTTAGGACCATTTATTACATTCATAACCTCAACACTGTTCCTGTAAACAGTGATTACCATAAATCAGATTGGATCAAGCATAAACCATAATTTACTATGTAGAGTTTTACATTTTCTGAAATGTAATGCATGGTGCCTGCCCATGCAATAGTGTTCCCGGTGGTTGCCAGGGCATTTTTAACGTGGTTGCTGGGATTTTCTTTATGGTTGTTATCACGTTGCAATGTGGTGCTAGGTTGTTTCTTACTAACCCAAAAAGAGCCAACCCCCAGTTTGGATTCGGTCCCTACTTCAGTGAAGGTCAATGAAATTCAAATGCCATTTTTATCGTCCGCAAGGTGAAAATTGTAAGTCAGATTGTTTAGAAAAGTAATAGCACACCTAGTCCTCAAAAGCCAGGCGATATGAATCACTTAGTATTACCAATACTAATGACTAACAAAGTTGATTTTATCATCATGCATGTAACTAATAAAACACCCTCTGTGGGAGCGGACATCCTGTTGCAAAAGTGTGAATGAAGTCAGAAAGCTGATTGTAGTTCTCCATTTATTGACCTTTTTTGTGCTATTTACCATTTTATTGCAGGTTGATCCCAAAGACTTCATGCTGACAGGCCTCAAGAATGAGACTGTGGGCCGGATGCCAGGCAAACTGAATGGCCAGCAGTTTGTCATTCAGGACTGTGAGAACTGTAACATCTTCGTATTTGACCATTCAGCAACTATTACCATTGACGACTGTGTGAACTGCCATATTATGTTAGGTCCAGTCAAAGGCAGTGTGTTCTTTAGAGACTGCAAAGATATTAAGTGTGTGGTGGCCTGCCAGCAGTTCCGTACCAGGGACTGTAAGAAAATGGATGTGTTTTTGTGTTGCGCCACCCAGCCTATCATTGAGTCTTCTACTGGCATGAAGTTTGGCTGCTTCCAATACTACTACCCCGAGCTGGCTTTCCACTTTAAAGATGCAGGCCTCAGTATTTTCAATAACAACTGGAGCAATATTCATGATTTCACACCAGTCTCTGGAGAGACCAATTGGAGTCTCCTACCGGAGGATGCTGCTGTCCTGGATCATGTGCCTCTACCGGATCCAGAGTCGGAGTTCAAGTCTGTGAGAATATCTACTGAAGCAAGCCGAAGCATAGTGCCTCTGACTAAAGGAGGGCGGCGTAAGGAGAGCGAAGAGACCTGTCTGTTTGTATTCTTTGCTGGAGACTACACCACTGCTAACGCCCGCAAACTTATTGATGAGGTTAGAGACAGCTTAATAGAAAGAGTCTTTCATGGTTACAATGGTGGGCGATCTACCAATTGTACAAGCATCATGTGTACAATTATGTGTTAATCTTTTAATTTTATTTGTGTTCAAAGCTGGAAGTTTCTGAAGCAGGAACTTAAAAATGAGTCAAAAGTTCCAGGTGTCAAATTAAAAAAAAAAAAAACTTGAGTGCTGCCACATTAGATGTTGATATGTACTTATGTCTAATGGAAACATGTTGTTCATAGCAAGTTTTGCCATGCTAACTGGGAAATGAATTTGGCTTTCTTCAATTACTCTACCTATATAAATAGAAAAGGGGAAATAGGCTATTCAAACTTCAATAAGATTTGTAATTTTTGTACTTCTGGGCATACTGCCTGCAAAATATTTTCTGGATGACTAATTTTGTCTTTTAGAGAAATTTTCAGCAAACAACATCCACTTATTGATTACAATATGTTTCTAGTTTTAGGCAATAATATGCTAAATTGGCTAAATTATGGTCTACTCTACTCACTTGAGTGTTTTTACTAACAGCAGGAGGGGGTAGACAACAAGGGGAAAACCTCTGCTACATAGTTGTAACTGTTTGGATGTATCAATCCTCAGTATAATTGCCTACAATTAGCAACAAATGCTGTTCGGGAATTTGAATGTCATGTAAATGGCAACGTTTGCTCTGAGTGACAATCAATTTCTCTGTGGTTTCAGAAATTATAATCCTTAAGTAGTGGTAGAGATAATCCTTATGAGAACAACAGATATGGAGTTCATTCTGGCCTTTTTTTTTATAAGAAATTGCTTTATAATGGGTTGAAGTACATGAGGTATTATCAATAAAAAGTTTCAAAAAGACCATCATCGTACATTATAGAAAGTTAACTTCTTTGCCTCTCATGCAAAAGCTATTTAGCCCGAGACGGAGCACTTGTATTAAGGTGCACTCAATAATTTTTTTAATTATGTTTAAGTGGCTTACATTGTCTTACACTGACACTTAGTGGCCTGGATGCTGCATCATTAAAACACAGTAGTTTTCAGTTACCAGTGCCATTGTAGAAATTCACTCTTCACAGTAAACTAGGATTAATCCAATCCATGATTGAAACTGTCCAATAACAGGGCAGTCACTGAGATTAAGCAAGTAGTATTCAACTGGTCATGTGATGCTAACATGGCTGCCCCAGTTAGGCGCTCCTGCTCCATGTAGAATAATAGAGCCGTTATAAGGTTACTGATATAACTAAAATGATTTTATACTTATGTTTCAAAATTTCTATTCATTTCTTTAGAAGTAAAACTTTTTAAATGAGGAAAAAAAATTACTGAGTGAACCTTTAAAATGAATGGAAGAAATTGGAACCCCAATATGACAGATGTAGAAAAGGAAGTCCTGCCTTACAGGTAAAATAGCCAATCACCTTTAAGATACAGACATCACCTGTCAGTTAACTCGAAAATGCACATGGGCATTTGCTTGATCTGAGATAAAGAAGCACAATTGAGGATACCATTGTTGTCAGATTTTACTGATGAATTTGAAATACAGCACTGTGCCAGATTTTTAGGCACTTAAGATGTTTCACAAAAACATTTGTCTTAAGATGGTTATTTATATCTTCAGCTTTAGTGTGTTAATAGGAAAAATACATTTTAGACTCCCAAACATTACTTTTGCAAATAGAAAAGATTAGAATAGAAGAACAGGGCGCTCTGCAAGAGATGGCATTGCCCCCACAAAGCCCCCCACTGAACATTGAGTCATTCTGGGATTACGTGAAGAGACAAGCAATTGAGACAGCCTAAATAGATAGAAGAACTGTGGTGAATTCTCCAAGAAGCTTGGAACGTCCTATCTGCCAACAACCAAGAAAAACTGTGTCCAGGTGTACCTAGGAGAATTGGGGCTGTTTTAAAGGCAAAGGTGGCCACACCAAATATTGATTTAGCTTTTTTTTATGTTTACTGGACATTGTATGATGTTAATTGATAAATGAAAATTATTTATGGCATTATTTTTGAAGACATCCTCACTATGCAGCATTTTTCCCAAGTGCCTAAATCGTTTGCACAGTACTGTATGTTCTTTGATTGTAATCTTGACCAACCGTTTTGGAGATTTTGGTCTTTCCCTATTCAAGCAGATAGGAGCTGTACTTTTATGCTTCTTGTATCCATAGAAAATAGCTGCCTGGAAGCATTTCCTAGATGGCCGCCGAGTGGGCTGACTTGCCTTGAAAGGGACTTTGACACAACCTAGCCCTCTTTTAATTAGTTTTTTCAAAAGAATGAAAAAAAGCTATAAACTTCAAGATATCATCTAGATTCTAGTTAACTTGGTTATGATGTAGGTGTGAGAGAAAGGCAGCAAGACCACGAGAAAGTACTTGCTATCATGTGTTTGATCTTTTTGTCACTGGCTACACTGTAAATAATTTAGAAATTCTTACTTATCGCACTTTAAGGTGTATTTTTTTATTTTTTATGTTTTCCTCTATAGTTCTGAACAGAATACATACATCCAAGCCTTTCCACCAACAGTTAGCAGGGTTATGGTTAACATAGCTAATTTACAAAACTTTCAAGTAAAAAAAAAAAAAACTAAAACCTATTATTGTGTAACATTTTCTGTTTAAACCTATTTTACTGTCTAACATTATTTGCATCCACCATGCAGGCGAATGCCAAAGGCTTTGTCCTCATTCAGACCAAAGAGGTTTCCATGCGGCCTGAGGATGTGAACAGAGTTTTCCAGAACAATGCAGAGAGCCTCACTGAGTGGATCACCAAAGGTGCCATAATGTATTTTGTTATAACTAAGAACATGTAGACCATCTTGGAAAAACTGTTTGTATCATAAATCTCTGTTATATCAGGTCCAGTGGTAGCCCTTGAGCTGAATGGAGATGGTGTGGTGGAAGCATGCCGAACCATTGCAGATGAGGTGTTCAATGGGACTAAGGTAATTACAAGAGGACGTGTTTCTTCTCAAGTCCATCGACTGTGGATGTATGTACCCTGATAAACTAATGCTTTCTCTGCTGTTTTCACAGGTGTTTGTTTCTGAGAGCAAAAATACATCCTCGCGTGATGTTGACAACTTTTTCAACTTTGCTGACATGCAAATGGGACTGTGAAACTGAGGAAGAGGGTCATGTCACCTTAATGTGGGTTTCTTGATTTTGTAATTTCAGTGTTGTGACTTGAATTGGATTGACTTAATTTGAGAAATGGCATGAAATTCATGCCACTGGTCTCAACATGTTGAGAGATTTCTAATCACTATTTACTTTTTCAGACAATTTTGCTCAGTGATCTGACAATTATACATGTTCACGCTAATGTAACAATGTTGAACGGGCATGTAGTCAGTTAGGTTGTTTAAATGGAATCAATAAGGCAAGTTTCTTTAGATAGAGAACAAACTCAAACAGAACTGGAATTTTAGTCTAATCAAACATAGCTGTGGCCATTTTTATCAGATATGCTGAAAATCATACATTTGATTTATATAGATATATATATTTATTTGTTTAATTTTTTTTATAAATTCAAATGTGTGGCTGGATATAATGATGTTTTATTCTGCTTTGCTTGTATACATGTTTCCATTACATATTTGTATAGTAGGTTGTGTTATACTTGGTAACTGTACAAATTCTTGACTTACAATATTTGTCACATGCCAGAAAGCATTAATTGTGGTGAATCAGGTTTCTTATTTAATGGATATATAGACACATAGTGATGTATTTTATTTCCTGTTATATTGGCATGGCTTTTGACCATGTATTTTTCTCATAATTGTATTTTCTATGTTGTTGTTTTTTCCCCATTATAAACACACAAATTATATTTGTCCTACATGTATGTTTTTTAGGTAACACTGTTCTGAAAAGAATGTAAAAAGTTCAAACTGGTATGTTTATCAAATTGAATTGAATGTACTACTAAAAGGAGCTTTAGTTGTCTCCTCTACACTTCTCTATTTTTGTAGGAATGTTTTAGAAAGCACAACTTTCCTGTAACCAAAAAAAAAAAAAAAAAAGTGTAGATTTGAGGTAATCACAATGTACTTTTTTTTTTTTTTTTTTTTTTTTTTTACAGTATGAATAGTTCTTATTTGTATGAAACAATTTCTTGAATTTAATATAAGCTGTAATTTGTCAATACATTAATTTTGATTGAAAGTTTTGTCTCTTTTTTTTTTTTCTTTCTGTAAATGAATAGCAAGCTCAATTTAAAGGGATAGCTCACCCAAAAATGAAAATTCTCTCATCATTTACTCACCCTTATGCCATCCAGGATGAAGATGAATTTTTTTCTTCAGCAGACCACAAATGAAGATTTTTAGAAGATTTTCTCAGGTATTATCCAAAAAATCACATAGGTCAACATAAAAGTAATCCATATGACTCCAGTGGTTAAATCAATGTCTTCAGAAGCCATATGATAGGTGTGGGTGAGAAACATGAATATTTTAGTGACTATAATTTCTACTCTCTGCTCAGTCAGTCTCCACTTTCACATTCTTGTAGTGTTTTGGGGATTCACATTCTGCATGCATACACCTCCTACTGGGCAAGAATTTCTAGCAAAATAAATATTGATCTGTTTCTCATACAAACCTATCATATCACTTCTAAAGATATGAATGTAATCACTGGAGTCATATGGATTACTTTTATGCTGCCTTTACATTATTTTTGGAGCGTCAACATTTTGGCACCCATTCACTTGGATTGTATGGACCTACACAAATCTTAATTTTTCTTCTGCAGAAGAAAGTCATACACATCTGGGATGTGGTAAATCTGGTAAATGATGAGAGAATTTTCATTTTTGGGTGAACTAGTCCTTAAAGGAATAGTTCACCCAAAAATCGTGATTTTAAATAATTATTTTACATAATAATTATGTAATTATTTTTAACTTTATCAAGTTAAAAATAATTACATAAAAACATAATTAAGAAAAATATGAAGTGATACAGTTAGTTTGTGTTATTTCTAGCCTTACAGGGGCCCTAAGCAAACTGAGGGATGGGGGGCACTTCGGTACAATTCATTAGGTCCCCCTGGTGGCTTGGGGGCCCTAAGATGCTGCTTATACCGCTTATGGGGTGGTCACACTTCACTTCGCGCTCCCATTCAAATGCATCCCAATGTGGGAAACCGGAAACGCAAACTCATGCAAAGAAATTTTGTACTACGCTGCGTATTGAAATCCATGATACTGCAAATCCGTATGACGAGAGGACTCGTGACCAGTAGATTGAAACGTCACACGCTGACCTCTTGGCACAATACAAAGAATACATATTTCAAAGCTGTGTGTTTTATTGTTGCAGGAAAGTGAGAAGACAATATATATTTTAACATTTTTTAAATAATATTATTTGTTATTTATGATGTATTATTTACTTACACCAGAAGCACTCCAGTGTGACATCATATCCTGGCTGTTACATTCTCCTAAAATAATTTGCGTGCTCAAAGCCTAGTGTGACTGCCCCTTTATTGCAAAAAAAAAAAAAAAAAACTATCCTGGATAGTGATATATGACTTTGCTTGCACAATGAGATTGGTGAGTTACAATTTTAAAAGTTTGTTTGAGTGGTAATATAGAATTTATAGGGAACTTGCATGCCATTAATCACTATTATGGTATAATATTCCAGGTACATTTGGCCCTAGCTATGTTGTGGATTGCAAATATTTCCTTTGGTCCTCAATATGCTTCCATAACAAGTCAAAATAATTGATGATACCGAGATTTTTCATAAATTAATTACATTTGAGTAGCACTCCTTAGTGGCTGTTAGGGAACATTTGACTTTCACTAAAAAGAAATATGCAAAACAGTCCAGTTTGCACTGGCGGTCAGTCAGAAGGGCCACGGATGAGGCGGAGTTTAGGACCCAGCGGTCGGCCAGTACAATAGGGCTGTTGTGTCGTGGTGAGAGGGTGATTGCTGCTTTTGGGATATTGACAGTGGGATAGAAAAATTAACAAAAAACACACGCTTATTTGCCTCATCTCTGGACTGCTGACTTGAAGACAGCCCAGCGGACTCTTTTGCCTCGTGCGATCGGCCTGTAAAAGTGGAGTTTTGGATTTGGGGTAAGGGTGCCGCACGAACAATACTGCTCGTGTCTTCACACAGGACTCAGTGTGCCAGTTATCCAGGCAGCGGCCTGCTGCTTCCTACAGGTCCTTTATGAGCACGGTTTTACCGTCTATATCAGATAACTGACAATATTGGTGTCAGCGATACCGACATATTTGCGCTAAAGTTTGAGAGTACATACTGAGTGGCGTTATATACATATAGGAAGTGTAATTGTGGCAGTAGGAGTGACTGTAGTGACTGGAGTGTGTTCGTCATGTAGGGCGGCTCGAGTTTGGCGCCAAGGCCGTCAGAAACCCTTAATCATTCAGCAATGGAGGACACATAATGCTCACACATAGTTACAGTACTACTCTTTAGGAACGACTTACAGTAAACCTTAACTGTTTTTGCCATGCCATTCTGTATTAGACTGTATGAAAAGTTGTATCTTTTGGTCCAGCACGGACAGAGTGTAAATGTATTGGCCATAGCTTAACACAGACAACTGTGTAGCAGTTCAGTCACAATAATGCACAAATGCTGGCTAAAATATACGCCCTCGTTGCATCATCATTTAATTTACAAAGGAAACGAGGCTATGTTTGATTGTTTTTGTACGTTGTGTAATGCCGTAGGTTGTTGCATAATTACACTGCTTTATTTAATGCTAGAATTTGTAGCCTGCTTTGATGTTTTGCGTTCGGTATCAGGCTTGGAACTCGTGCAACCAAGCTATTTTGCTTCCGAATGTTGCTTTGCGTTTGTATTTGTTTTCTTTGTTCAGTAGAGAGAACGCTGTTGACATTGTTTAACCATAAACGCAATGAATGAGACAACAGATACAACTTTGCATAAAAATCTAAAATTAAATGTAGAACTGACATAAAATCTCTTCTTATTCTGAAGCGATACGTCCACAGTGGAACAGAAAGTTTGGAGCGGAAGTACAGTTTATGGAATGCGGGAATGCCCTCCTCGAACTTCCGTTCCCCCTCTACTTCCCGCGAAATACCTAGCCATGGGCTTTAATGAGTATGCTTCTTGTCGATGGCCGATTTAACACCTAAGTATAGGCTGAACTGCAAGTATTCACAAAATAAACTGCCATAATTTAAAAAGATGATTAGCATATGTAATAAAGGAGAGGGATAACGTGTAAGATCAGTCTTGTAATTTATTTTTCTATAGAGCCAGCAAATGGGAGGGTTTGCTAGTACACTAAGCCAGTGTGAGGTAGGGTGTGGGGTGTAGTAGCCACTGATCTGTTTTAGTGTTGGGGTGTGGGGTGGTCTGTCTGGGCAGTGCATTGTGCTTTATCATGGTGCAATAGGGGTGGGGGTTGGCTCTGTCATTTTGTATCACAAAGCAAGCCAAGGCCACCCTGTGACTCTTTTTTTTTTCTTCTTCTTTTTCTCCCCTTTTCTCTCCAATTTGGAACGCCCAAGTCCCAATGCACTCTAAGTCCTTGTGGTGGCGTAGTGACTCGCCTCAATCCGGGTGGCGGAGGACGAATCTCAGTTGCCTCCATGTCTGAGACTGTCAATCCGTGCATCTTATCACATGGCTTGTTGAGCGCGTTACCGCGGAGACATAGCATGTGTGGAGGCTTCACGCTTTTCTCTGCGTAATCCATTCTCTGTGAGCGAACCACATTATAGCGACCACGAGGAGGTTACAACATGTGACTACCCTCCCTAGCAACCGGGCCAATTTGGTTGCTTAGGAGACCTGGCTGGACACCCTGTGACTCTTGAACAGACTAGGTTGTCTCCATTTTCCGTTAAGGTAAACATACTTCAGGCAAGTACGCAGATGCGAGTGCTTGGCCAACGCGTGGTCCCGTTGTACATACATTACGTGCACTCTTGCGTTGCTCTGGCGGTTACAAACCTCAGACCACAAGAGGGCAAAATATTTTTAGGTGTGACCACGAAACCGGTGCTGCATCCAAAACCAGAAAAATGCCGCTTTAGGAGGTTTTATATGAAGGCAGGATGAAAATAAGGTGCTTTTCAAACTGTTCGGAGACCAGTTTCCTCAAGGCCGTGTGTCCACCAAAGCGTTTTTTGTCTGCTGGAAATGCCAGGCGCTCTTCTTAAAACGGCCAGCTGTGAGCGCTTGTAAGCGTCTTTGGAGGCGCAGCGTTTGTTCAGCTGAGACGCTTTGGTTGCTATGATACGGAATTTCAACGGAAGTAATGTGTTGCAAGTACCTAATTTCACAGATAGTTTGTGTTATCAACAAATACTGAATGTACAAATGTTGGCACAAGAAAGAGTACTTGCTCTGGCCCTTGCTCTGGATGAAGGGAAGGCTGAAGCATTCATTTTCATAATAATATTGTAGTCCGGGAATGTCATCTGGTACAGACATGAATACTCAGAGACCAGCAAACTTCTACTCCATTGTTGTTCAGTCATTGTACAAGTAGGATGTGATGGTTGGTCGGTGTGGTATTTGTCCTGCCCCTTCTCCACTGTGATTGGACGGCTGGGTAAAAAGTGACAGTGATGAGTGCTGCATTTTACCCAAAGTTGAAAATATTCCATCTCTCGGCAACCAGAATAAAACGGCAAGCATGCAGTTTTCAGCATGGAATAGGCGCTCAGCACCTCGTCACGCTGCTGGCTTCTTAAAATATGTGTCGCTCCCATTGCAAACAATTGAAAAAAATACGCTGGCCTCAGGAAAAACGCTTTGCTGGACACACGGCCTAAGAGTTCCGTTCATTCAAAACAGCTGTCAGTTAAGCCATTAAGTAGTCAGCTGCCTAAGTTTTTGGATGCAGCCCGGATGTGGTAGATGAGTCAATAGTTGATGAGTGGGGAGAGACACGGAGAAAAAACAAGTTTGTTTGAATGGACTGGGGACAAAAATTTGTATATATTTTTTGAAAAGATTCAACTCAAATTGCTGCCCGAGTCCGCCATGACAGTTGTTGATTGAAAGAAAAAATCCGTTACAGCAACGCTTATGGCAACGCTGAAAATACAGCGCGTAATTGCGTTGTGTAATGTATTGAGCGCGGACATATTTCACAACGCGTGAAATTGAACTTGCGTAGCAAGGTGCGTCTGCATTCACATACTTGCTTAGAGTATGTTTGGGCCTTAAATGTGTTGCCTTAAAGCTGATGTGTGTAATTGTTTAGGTGTTAAAATTCTCTTGTGTCTCAGCTAAATATGCAGAGTCAACAATAAGTAAGCCATTTCTATTTACCTTTCATATTGTTCTCGATTGACAGCCTTATTTAACGACAGGAGTCAGCCACTGACATTTTCAGTCTGTCTGGTGTGTAAAAGAGAGAATCACTTTTGCACCTTAAAGGCCAATTCACACCAAATAAATAATTATTTTTTTTTTATCAGAATGAGCTTTTGAATTGGAACAATGGATTGCTATGGGACTATTCACACCATGTCCGACAAATCGTCCACCGACAATCCAAAGTTTGACTTTTTTCTTCAGACTGCAATGAAAACTGACTGACCAATCATTTTGCCAGAGTCGCTGCTGTTCCAGTGTGTTGGTGGCGCTAATCAACTGGCAAACAGGTGCTGTGGTCTTTTACTCGTTTCACGCACAAAAACTCTGAACTCAGTGCAAATATGCTGTAAATAAATTATATAGAAGCTGTAAACACTTTCTTTCTGTTTAGAATATTTATGTAATGTACAGATAGCTCAAATTTTATACTAAATCTGGTGTTTTGTCTTAATGTTCAATATTTATTATATGCATATTACTGTGCATGTTATATTATCCTGGCAGTAAAATTAGCAGCTAGAGTCAGCAATTAGTTTGGACTATGCTCATTGTAAAATATCCCTTAAAAAAGACTTGCATGCAGTATTTTACTACGAGTGTAGACAAATGAATTGCCGAACCTCACTGCTATTTTATTGAAAGGATAATATTACAAAGTATTCCTGTAACTGTGCTTTATTTCTCACTACACCCAAGAGACCCTGAATTGAATACAAATACGCAGTAATTAAATACAGAAAAGACCATGAGCCAGTGTTTTTGTTATTTTTTATTTTTATTTTTTCCTTTTTCCCCAATTTGGAATGCCCAATTCCCTATGTGCTTTTAAGGCCTCGTGGTCGCGTAGTCAATCCGGGTGGCGGAGGATGAATCCAAGCTGCCTCCACTTCTGAGACCGCCAACCTGCACATCTTATCATGTAGCTTTTTGAGCATGTAGCCACGGAGACATAGCACGTGTGGAGGCTTCACTCCATCCACCACGGCATCCACGCTCAACTCTCCACGCGCCCCACTGAGAACGAACCACATTATAGCGACCACGAGGAGGTTACCCCATGTGACTCTACCCTTCCTAGGAACCGGGCCAATTTGGTTGCTTAGGAGACTTGGCTGGAGTCACTCAGCACGCCCTGAGGTTCGAACTAGCGAACTCCAGTGGTGGTAGCCAGAGTCTTTTACCACTGAGCTACCCAGACCCCCCGTTTATTTTCTTTTTAATATTATGCGTCATTTGTTATACTATATCTGTTATTCTTAATGTACATTATTACACGTGTATTTATATTGCTATACCTTGTGTTATATTATCCAGTCAAAAAGAGATGTTGGGTTTGAGAGTTTGTTTGGAATATACTCGTAGCAAAATACATGTGCCAATTTAAAGACAGGTGCGCTCACTGCACTGCGCTTATGTAAACAAAGACATTTTCACGTACACACCAGATTCGAATGGGTAAAGAGGAGTGTTCCTCACAATACTATCGCATGGCTTCAAAATAATTAAAATATAGTGCGTGAGTGATATGGGTGACCTTTATGTGGTTTTGGAGTTTGACTGTCACACTCCCAATCCCCTCATCCCTCATTCTTGTGATTTACGGATGAAAAAAGTCATAATCATTTTGATCGAGGAGGGTAAGTAAATGTTGGCAGAACTGTACATTTTTGAGTGAGCATTGCTCCTTCAGCAGTTACATTTTTGGATTTTCTTTTTCAACTATATAGGTAATATTTAAAAATGTGTTATGTATTAATGTAACACAAAGTATTCTGAAAATAATAGAACAATGTAGTCCAAGTGACAAAAATTTTATTCAAAAGTTCATTCAGCTCATGGTCCTCCTAAAATTCAAGCCTGCAGGTCCTCAGTAGCCATTCAGTCTCATTACTGCTTCCTTTTCAAAACATTCAGACTGTGTGTTCGGAGAAGCATGTGCGCCAGAAGCTGATGTTCGTCCGTGCGTTTGAAAGCGTGCCTGTTAATGTCACAAATGTGGCTTCAGATCCATGTCAAAAGTCCTCCAGGGAGTAAGTCAGGGGGCATACTGAGTGCCTTTTCCATTTACTTACTGAAGCCATTATCAAAATTCATAGCTGGATTCATAAAATGCCTGTTTTGTACAGTACTAATGATCCATACATGATTGATGTTAAACATTTATCATCAATAATCATCACCAAAAATCATAAAAGGGTATTCTGGTAAATTCAGTGAAAGACAATATTGGTACAAATATTATACCAACAATAAATAATGTTTACCATACTGTTTACAGTGTACCATACTAGAACTACACTAAGTTAGTGCTTCCTAAAGGAACCTTGGATTAAATGCCTCACACAGAAGGCACAGTGACAACAGCAAGGATCACCTTTTTATTTTATTATTGAATGTAGGTCATTTTGTGACTTTAACAGTCTTCAAGCTGCTCTGAGCAGTCAGAAATGGTCATTATTACACTTATCGCTGTGGACTTCGGGGGGTCTGGCTTGACGCCACTAGTACTCCATCCTGTATGCTAAACTGTTACATAACACTGGCACTTTTGTTTCAGATTCAAAGCATTTCTTTCCTGGACTGAAATTATAGCTGTATAACACAAGCTAAATACAAGCTTCATGCTCCTTTCTTATGATAGGTTTTCTGGTTGATATGCAGACAGTGAAATTACTGTAAAATCTTGAAGTTCCTGTTTACGTGTGTGTAGTGACTGCACTGTGTGTATCAGAGGGCACTATGCATTTAATGCAGAGTTACATGCTGCCAAATAGGCAGATCTCAAGCCTTCTCTGTTTCCCGTCTATGGGTATTTATAGTATCCACAAACACTACCACATAAGTAACAAACTCAAGCAAAATGTCACCATATTAAACAAGTGGGATGACATTTACAATTCTAGGTTTTAAAAAAACTTGCTTTGTCGGAGATGTGGCATATCAGTTTGTGCGTATGCTCCAACTCGTTGGGTCATGATGCTCTTGTGGGTGACGCAAGTTCGAGTCTTGCGTCATTTCTCAATTCCACCCTTTCTTCCTTGTTTTAAGTCTCTTCTTTCAAAAAAACATTTCCTTGGTGATTATCTATCTCTATGTTGCTTTTTACAATGGTGATTAACACATTTTGTCAAAATTAAGATTGCACTAAGCTAACTGAAATCTCGTCTCTAGTCAGAGAATTGTCCTGACAGGCGGGTTTGGCTCAACTATGTTCAGATTCACAGAAGACCAAGTGAGACTATTTTATAATCCAGCTTTGGCTGGATAAATCACTTTAAAACAGTTTTTGTTCATTTCAGTCATGGCATAGTTACTGTGTTTTGGCTTTGTAGTGCAGTATAGACGCCACTATCAATATTGTGCTACTTTGAGAAATTTGAGCTCAGACATCCACTTTTCATGAGTTATCTTTGCTGTTCACTTTATCTTCCAGAATCCTTTGTGCAGTATATTAGTAGTTCTCTCTCTATTTGTCTTTAAAGAAATGGAGGTATTGTTTTAGTTTAGGCCCGAGTGCATTAAACTCATCAGAAATAGTATTACTTTAAGTAATGTGCCTTGCTTATAAGCTGTCCATTCAAGCTGTTTGTGTTTATAGGCTACATATTTCCATTTGTGTGGGTTGGCTGCAATTGCTCCTAGTGAGCCTGGTTAATATTTATTTAAGGAGGCCACTCTCAGTCTGGTATTGGAGCATAATAAATCACGTTACACGCTGTCCTTTGCTTGGTATCTAATACCCGTTTTTTAACAACATAAAAAGTTTTGTGTTCTTTGCTAATGTCTTTTTGTTTTTTGTTTTCCAGGCATAAATGAGGCGGAAGAAGCACGGTGGAGGAATACACTAGCGTTCGCTTTGGATTTATGGTGAGTGCACAAAAATCAGCTCAACAAAATGTGGTGTTACAAAAAAGTTCTGTGGTGGTATCATGGTACAGTGATCATGTCAGATTGTTATACCATGGTACTAAATGAGCTTAGGCTGGTTTTAGCAAGGGTGGGAACTGAGAACTTTTTTTTGTTGTATTTTTTTTGGTTCAGAACAGTTCCATATATATATATATATATATATATATATATATATATATATATATATATATATATATATATATATATATATATATATATATAAAAAAAAATTATTTTGATGACTTTTGGTATAGTTACGTGCAATTTTCCACCTATTCAGACCAAGCACTGTACTAAAATACTCTTCCCAATCTTATACTGATGCGCAAGTTATGAATGTCCAATTCTAAATGTAATAATAACTGTTAAAGTCTCACAAGCATGAAGTACAACATTAGGCTACATAACAGTCTAATGCAGGGGTCAGCAACCATTTTGACATGGAGTGCCATTTTTTATTTTCCTGGTCAATGGCTGTGCCGACAACCCTTCCTCATGATAACACAGCATTTTTCATCAGCTGAATGGGAGGCTAAACACTATTAAAGTGTGACGAGACTTGCGCTGCGGGTGCAAGCCATTCGCACATCACAAGCCGATCAACTATTTAGCCCTTTTCGGTGAATCGCACCTGCAAAATCCTAAAACTTTGTTTCCAGGTTTAATTTATATTTTGAATAGACTCAGATTTTTGAATCCCACAATGTGGGTTTATGTTTTCTCTTTTAATGTAATTTTTTATGTGACCATGGTTTAAGGACGGTGTACCTGTATGCTGGGTTGGAATCTCAAGGATTAATAGTGTTGTTTTTATTATATCATTAAGTGTTGTTCTGAAAGCAAAAAGAAACAAGTGAAACACGGAATGTTGTCATCCGTGCAGCCTGACTGAAGCAAAGTGGGCACTTTACTTGCACGATTAACCGAAAGTGAAGCGCTGCCAGCTTGTGATGCGCGAATGGCTTGCACGCGCTAAACGAGTCTGTTGGGTATACTGCAGTCTCGTCACATTTTAACTTTTTGTTTAGCCTCCTATTCAGCTGATGAAAACACGCTGCGTGATCATGAGGAAGGGTTACATACATCATTTCATATGAATAAATAGTCTACTCCTCTCTTGCCATTGATGGCATGCCAGTGATTACCTCTCCATGTGCCAATGCATAGGTTGCCGACCCCTGGTCTAATGCCTAATGTACACTACATGACTCAAGCTTGTCTCCTTTGATGTCGGTGACTGGTCTGCGACGAGAAGTCTCTGATCTCACGACGAAAGGTCTTGTTGTGTGCGCACTCCTGCGACATGCCGAGACTAGTTCCAGACGCTGCAACAGTTTTCAAAACTGCTTGATATCTAGACGTCTTGTCGTCAGATGTGCGCACTGTCCTGACGAGCGAGAGTTAAAGATACACGTGAATTTTGTTGTAACGAGTAGAATAATGTAATATAAAAATTATAATATAAATGTTATAATCTTGTTTAGACTTTTTATTTAATTTATGGTAACTTCGGATCAGTTATTAGATTGCATTTATGCCTCAAAGTATGCAAACAGGCCTTTTACATGAATTGTATAAAAATGATTTCTGATTTGTTATATCTGCTCAGTAGAAATCTGAAACTACCTTATCATTTGGCAACAGGCTGCTGAGGGCAGTAATTGCAGTAAAAATTGCATTTCTTATTTTCAAATAATTCTTCCTCAAAAGTACTGAAGGAACCGTGAAGAGGAATCAGAACCGGAACCATTTATATGAAAACGGCTCTATTATGAGGTGAAATTATCATTGTACCTGAATGGTTCAGGTGGAAAGTCTTTCTCTGGTGCTTGATCTGAGGATGTACTTGAACTTTTGTTCTGTTTCTCATTGCAGGATACGTCAGGATGAAACGGCTCAGGACTTCAAGCAGCAGTGACAGTTCAGACAATGAGAGTGAGTATAAATGTGCCATATTGAATTCTTTATGAAGGTAGAAGTCAATGAACAATATTTAAATGTCCTTTGTGACAAGATAATGGAAATATTATTTGTCTCAATCCATTGTCTTACCGTAAAGGTCCCTCGACGTCCTTTTCCTTTAACAAGTATGGAAGCAAACCAGGCACCCCCGCCTCTGCTCATAAGAAACCGGCAGAGGTAAGCACAGAAGACCTCAACCTTTTTTGCAACGCTTGATTTGCCAACAACAGAACTATAAGAACTACACTAAGAACTATAGAGTCTTTTTTATATATATATATATATATATATATATATATATATATATATATATATATATATATATATATATATACATATATACACACATAAAATCAATCATATCACTCATTCAGGTTAATGTGTGGATCTCTTCCAATTTCTCCCTTGTAGGTGTTCAGAAAAGACTTGATCAGTGCAATGAAGCTTCCGGATTCTCACCACATCTCTCCAGAAGATTATTACCTGCTGGCTGACACGTGGAAGCAGGAATGGGAAAAAGGTGTACAAGTACCCGCCAGTCCAGACACCATCTCTCAGCCCTCTGTGAGGTATGTCATGCATTCTCATAAAAAGCTTTTTTAGTACTTTGGCATATATCAAAGTACCATAGTATTACCATCTAAAGGCCCTTTCCTACTGCAGGAACTAAAGCCCGTTTTTGGTACTTTAATTAGGAACTAATACTTTTCATTGTTTTGGAACTATAGTTCCTCTAAGCCATTTAGAGATACTTTTTTTTAGCTCCTACTCCAGGGTAGGTAAATTTTTGGGAGAAGAAGGACTGTAGTAGGTGCTGCAGCCTGTGATTAGTCAAACACGTATGATGCACAAAGCAATGAGAAATGCGAAGAGTCAACAGCCGCCATGATTAAACAAACTTCTAGCTGCTCTCCTTCTCTGAGGATTGCACTAAATTTCCAATTCCGTTAACAGAAATAACATAAAACCAACAAGGTATCCAAAGAGTATCGCCTGTTTCACATATTATGTGTGTGCGAGGAGGGGAACAGAGCCCTTACAAAAAATTCTAAACTGTCCACAAACTTGCCGCAAATTTGCTGCTCGTTATTTTCACATGCAAATTAGCTTTTGATTCACCGCTAATTTTTGCCTGAAGTTTGCAGCTCTCCGCAGGTAGTGGTGAATCTCTGGCAAACCTTTAGCAACAATGGACAGTTTGCCGCAAAGCTAATTTGCATGTGAAAATTCTCAGTGGCGAATTTGCGGCAAATTTGCCATGAACTCTCGATTTTCGTAAGGGAGCTGCTGCGGGACTTCAACGAGAGACTCGTTTTGAGATTCCATTGCATCTGCACTGTGTGACTGTTAGCCCTTTTCCACCGACATGGTTCAGGTGCGGGTTCCACACCGGCCCCCAAAGCTTGCTGGTCTCTACACAGGAACCGATTACGTCGGGGGATGGAGGGCGTAATTATGTTTCATCACCAGGTATTTTTCCAAACAACAACAGTAGCTACCGTCTGCAGCAAGGAGTACTTTTTTACTCTATAACAACAATAAAGACCCCACAAAAATGGCAGACATCAAAAACGTTTAGGAAGTGCAGAGGAAACAAGCACTCTACTTGCGATATGGTCTTCTACGGATATTCAAGATAAACTAGAGAGATTGCAAAGGAAAAAAGTCTATGAGGAGATACGGCAAGAAATTATGCACACCGGCTTCAATCGGACAATTGTCCAAATCAAGAGTACAGGGAGCTTAAAAGACCCAAGCAAAAGTGGCAGTGGAGGGAGCAACAATGTCTTGGACATGTTTGTTTATGCTTGAAGTAGTCACGTTAAACAACCACGTAGCCACATAACCTGTTACGTCACCGTTCAGCTCTCAAGTCAGTGGAAAGCACAGCCGGTTTACAATAGGCTCCAGATTGCCGGCTGTGAACACGAGAACCATCGCCATTTCAGTGGAAAAGGGCTATGTGTGTACTGTGTGACTATACAGAAAATAAAGTGATTTCTGGGTTACTACATTACATTTTTCCTGTGATAACAAAAATAAATAAGATGTTTATCGAGTGTGGTAATTTAAATATATTATAAACTAAAGCGACATGAAAATTAACTAAGAAAAGTATTGCGTGCCTGTTACTGCGTGGTTAACTTGCATCAAGACATCTTTTTTTTTTTTTCAATCAATAGGTGAGTTGTTCAGTACATTATTTTATGTATGAGTCATAAAAGCCTTTACTGTAAAAGATTGTGTTGATAAATAGGTTTATAGTGCATTTCCAACATATTTTGTCCCGCTGAGTTCAGTGTGTGCTGTGTGGTTAAAATAACTGAACGCCTCATCTCTCCTCTCACTGGGGCTTTGGGGACGACCTGAAGACACAGTTTGTGTAAAACAGACCTAACAGAGTTGTAGCTCCGATTCTGATGTCCTCCATCAGTGTTGTTGATTTTGTTGTTGCTATTGAATCGTGCGTGCAAACAACAGCAGAAGAAAAATGGTCTGCTCTAGATGACGTCAATAAGGTGGTTCCTTTGTGTGTGCGAATGTACGAGAGGGAAAAGTCTTTTTGAGTGTGCCTTTCCTCTTAATAGGACTGTTTGTGGGAAAGGGGCTTAATACATCAATGTACCATGGTACCACCACAGTACTTTTTTGTAAGTAGGGTCTGCTAAATGAGTTCTTGCAAGTGATTTGATTGTGTTTTTTTTTATTATTATTTTTTTTTTTTTTTTTTTACAGAATAATGGCAGAGAAGCCAAAGGAGGTCCTCTTCACGAAACCCAGGAAGTATATTCAGTGCTGGAGTCCGGACTCTACAGAGATGGGTTACGTCAACATCAAAGAGCTGGCAGAGGCCATGTGCAGATACGACCTAGACAATATGGACTTATACTGGCTCCAGCAGCTCAATGCAGAGCTTGGGCAGATGGGTAAGAGAGAAAATGGCAATTAAAAAAAGATCTAGATTTGGTGTCATGGAGCACTACAAAGGTTCTGTTTTTTTCCCATTTGTGTTATAACTTTCACAGGGTGATAAAGGGATGGTTCACCCAAAAATTCTGTCAATATTTACGCAACTGTAGGTTGTTCCAAACCCATATGCCTTACTTTATTCTGTAGATCGCAAAAGGAGATGTAAGGCAGCAGAATGCCAGCCTCAGTCTCCATTCACTTTCATTGTATGAAAAAAAGATGCAATGAAAGAGAATTGTGACTGTAACATTGTGTCAAATCTTTTGTGTTCCACAGAAGAAGAAAAGAGTCATATGTGTTTGGAACAACATGAGGGTGAGTAAATGATGACAGAAGTGTCATTTTGGGTGAACTATCCCTTTAAAAAACAATGATCAACTACACAATGAAATAAAAGTTCTGTGTCTGTTTCAGGTGATGGGCCGGTGGACGAGTTGACAATGGAACGGGTGATGGAGGCCCTGGAGAGGCAGTGCCATGAAAACATGAACCATGCCATTGAGACAGAGGAAGGGTTGGGAATAGAATATGATGAGGATGTCATCTGTGATGTATGTCGTTCACCTGACAGTGAAGAGGGCAATGACATGGTCTTTTGTGACAAGTGCAACATTTGCGTGCACCAGGTATGACCTTAATATCCCGTAAAGTAGGCAGGATGTTCCATCAGCTCTTCTGTATGTGCTTTTTGGTTAAATTTTTGTAATGTTGTTGTAGAAGTTATAAAATAGCCTTCATTCTGACATAGATCATACTCATCATACTCTGTTCTGTTGCAGGCCTGCTATGGCATTGTGAAAGTGCCAGATGGAAACTGGCTGTGCAGAACGTGTGTGCTTGGCATCAATCCTCAGTGCCTTCTTTGTCCAAAAAGTGGGGGTGCAATGAAGGCCACCAGGGCGGGCACCAAATGGGCTCATGTAAGCTGTGCTCTCTGGATACCGGAGGTAAGCTGGATGCAATAATGCCTGAATTATTATTCTTGTATGCTCTTAAGTTTGGTAGCCGTTAGTGGAGCTTGCCTCAAATCATGCATCTTGTTTAGAAGAGGTGGTGTGCTACTCGTTTTCTAAGCAATCAGACCCATTTACTTGCATTAAGGGATCCAAGCCAAGGCAAGGGATCTTTTGACTTAAGCCGCCTAGCAACCACGTAGCAATGTATTAAACTGCTTTGAAAACTGCAAAGCAACAGCCTGGCAATTTCCCTCAACAAACTTTGCATGGGCAAGCACCGCTCACATTTTCTTCAGCTAATATTAAAAATCTAGTTAATATTATTGGAAGTATTAAGAGTTGTATATGTGCTTAGGTGAGCATTGCGTGTCCAGAGAGGATGGAACCAATCACCAAAGTGTCTCATATTCCCCCCAGCCGCTGGTCCCTCATCTGTAGTCTCTGTAAGCTCAAGACTGGAGCCTGTATACAGGTAATACAAGAGGACAAAGAAGCATGAAGGTTTTCTGTTTAAGTGTCTGTTTTTAAAGGAATGGTTCACCCCATAAATGATCATTATGTCATCATTTACTCACCCTTCTACTCATGTAATTTCAAACCCTTATAACTCTTTTTCTTCCATAAAGCACAAAATTATTTTTATTTTTTTTTAAGAATATCCTGGCCACTCTTTTCCTTATAATGGAAGTAAATGAGTACTGGGGCTGTCAAGCTCCAAAATGACAAAAAAGCACCATAAAAGTGGTCTAAATGACTTCTTTTTATATGTACTGTATAATGACTTTGTTCAGGGTACAGACTGAAATTGAAGTCATTATTCACCGATAGCCTTCCCCTCTGTTAACCATCGCAGCTGGATCACAGAGTCAGTGATCATTCAGATTTTTGTAAACTGGATCAACCTATTCCTGGAAAAGATCCAGATATCGTATGGCTTCGGAAGACTTAAAATGAAGTTCACAAGACATTTTGATCAATTTTATGATAATTTTATGGTTCTTTTTTTCTCAGAATTTACATTTTTGAGTGAACTCTCCCTTTAACGCTGTCTCTAATCTTTCAGTGCTCAGTTAAGAACTGCACCATCCCTTTCCACGTCACTTGTGCTTTTGAGCATAATCTAGAGCTGAAGACCATCCTGGATGAAGGTGATGAGGTCAAGTTCAAATCCTACTGCCTGAAGCACAGTAAACCCAAAACAGGTGAACTGGGCTTGAGCCCGGCCCGTCATAAACCTCCAACCGAAACGGAGAAGCTGGGCCTGAGAGCGCAGAAACTTCAGGAGCTGGAGGAGGAGTTCTACACCCATGTGCATCCTGAACAAGTGGCCCAGGACCTTGGACTGCCTGTCCACTTGCTGGATTTCATCTTTCAGTACTGGAAAATGAAGAGAAAAAGCAACTTTAACAAAGCCCTGCTGCCACCTAAAGAAGATGAAGAGAACATGCTTCTGCAGCCACAGGAGGACAGCATACATACGCGAATGCGCATGTTCATGCACCTACGGCAGGACCTGGAGAGGGTGGGTTTTCCCGTTATCATGGATGAGATGGTCCTGTTTTGTTTTTTCCCCCCAACTTGTTACAAACAGAATTTATTTTTCCGTTTTGTTCGATTGTAATACACTTACGATGGAAATCTAGGGGCAAGGCATTGCACAGAAATAATACTGCACTGTTACTACACACTGTTTTGAATGTATAGCCACAAGACTTTTTCATGTTAACATGACACCAATATTTCAAAGCAATAAAGCCTGTAACTTTTGCATGATGTGTACGTACTGTCTTGTATAGTCCCTATACCCGACTGGGACTGCTTACGTGGAGGAAAATTCACCCAGAGGAATTACGTTGGTACTACATAACTGCTTAAGTTCATCTGCGTAGAACAGTAGTCCCACTGCCAAAAAGACAATCTGGACAACTTTACAGCTCAAGTAAAGCATTTTTGTATGGAAGAAATACCCTAATATAAGTGCATTAACAAAAATACAAGCTTTACATTTCTGCTTTAAAACTCTCCAGAGAGCCTTGCTGCTTAGACGTCCATTGTTAGTGCATTAAACACAGTTTTTATGTGGTAATTGACAGCATGCTGTCAATAGAGCTTAATTTGTATTTAACACTATTAAAGGAATGTTCCGGGTTCAAGTGCATTCCTGCTTCTGTATCATCCGTTATGCTTAAATGTATGTGGTGGT